>NW_019213544.1:117095-136590 GCF_002532875.2 Varroa jacobsoni | reverse complement strand
CCCCAGTTTGAAAATCCACATTTGGAACGTATATAAACAATCTGTACAATTCGAACCATTACATATAACCTTTTCTAATTTTTACGGGAATTTACCTTTGTCTTAGCGTATTTCAGCATATTTAAATTTGCCGTTAAGATGTATTGACTCATATCCACAGGCCGAGAGCTTGACAAACTTCATCAGGAAAACCCTACTCACTGTCATTTCTGTGCTACCATAAGACTTCGGGTGTTCCCCTGTCCGGCGTTCGCGCTCATTGGAGAGCTTTTTTTTATTTTTTGTAGAGGAGGTACTCACCTATGTGAAAGTACATATTGTTTTTCGAGCGATGACCAACGACTCGGTGCAGATAATAAACTACCACACAGTCAATCGCAGTTTGCAGTCATCTGAATATCTGACCGGAAAGCATCTCCCGCTGATACCGACCTCGGGCGAGCACCCACCTCTAACGAAGCTCGCTGCAGCTCACTCTTTCCACTTACGATCTTGGTAGCTGAACGCTCTCACCTAGTTGCTCACCTCTTATGTACATCAAAATAACTAGTTGCTCCATCTAAACGTTCCCAGACACGACTCGCTTTCGGAATCCGAGTACCTAGAAATCCTACACTGCGTTGAATGGGGAATGTTTCGAAAATTTAGCCAAAGCGCGAAATAATGGTTAACAATACTCAAGGTACTGCAGGATATATAGAGCAGTTATCAAGATCTAAATTTATTTGTCTGCAAACTTATCTGGGTTCTTAGACCGAAGTTCACCTAGAAGAAGTTGTTTTTGTTTGATAGCCTTGGATGACTAATGTAATTGTTTTTTGACTTTTGATATTCGCTTCTCTACTAGTACTACAACCAACGTTAGTAAAACACTCCTGAATGAACAATCTTAACTACACATATGTATCCATTTATTATATATAAGCGTTGATTACCTAGCCTTTAGAAATTTTGAAAAACTTCATGTCGTATAGAAAACTATGACTTGTAAAAAATTGTCACGAAGTATATACGGGAGTAAACATTTCATATTTTTTTAAATTTAGAACTTATACAAAGCATATATCCGAACTGTTGCTGTACTTTTGTCGTCGTCATATATCTTTCTTTAAACGTTTCGATTCTACAGAATTCACAAAAGGGCATATTAAAAGAAACGAACCCTACGAAATATGTCTATTGGCTTCTGTGTGGGACCTTGCTTCCGGATCGCCGACCGATGTCTGCTCCCTCTTCTTTGTTATTGTGGGGCGTTCGCTTATCCGCCATTTACTCACCAAGGGAGGCGGTCTAATCACCGAACGGTGGGGTCAGCCAGCGCATACTCTCTTTTATCTGTTTCATATACATTTGTCTCTGATTCCTTGGAGGTATTCCCTCTCTCCAGGATGAGCTCATTTTTAGGCCGTTTTCTGTAGTGTGATGGTTCTGCGCGTGTTCATGAAATAACCTAATGAACGTCCATCCGTTAGTCGTGTTTAGCAACTAGTAATTCTGTGAGCGAGTGGAATCGAACTTGTTATGTACGAAGGCCCTTCTGCGATTGCAACTTCTGAACCGAAGGTGCTCTGCGTACCTTAAATATAAGTTCAAAGTTTTGTTTAAAAGCTGCACTAGAAACTTGAAAGAAACCGGAATATCATAGTGGCGATGGCGTTCAACCACGAAGCAGGAACAGCTATGGAGTGCCTTAGCGTAAGGACCAGTTCAATTCATACGACGATGTTGATAGGATAATTCCCAATATACATAGCCGTTTCTTAGTATTTTATAACATTCCCAGTATGAAATCTCAACTGGTTATGAGCCGTGATTGTTAACTTATAGGGCTATATTTTCACGCCATAGCCAAAGCTTACATAATAATATACTGTGAATTATTTAGTAGTGAACTAGAACATAAGCGCGCGCATGCAAAATGACAGATATAATTGTTTTAGCTAGCTCATGTTTTTTCAATAATCCTGTTATTTTATCTGACGAAATTGCAAGAATAAAAAGTTATTTAGTTGAAAAAGATATATGAAAAATGTAACAGTGGCTGTATGAAAAACATAAAATTCTTTGTTCACAATTTGAATGCGCAGGAAATATTAGGCAGTGTGCCAATATGCCAGTAAGCAGAATCAATCTTTTTTATTGGTGTTAAATGCTAATAGCTAGTTTTTCTGTATGAGAAAAAGGTGGCAACTAAAAAAAGGCATAGAGAATAACTAAGTAACAAACACGTACGTAATCTCTACTTTTTTCTTATATGTTGCTGATGTCAATTTTCGCGACCCTCATTCCTAATGCGAATAGATACCAATTCGACTGGCAAAGGAGGTTACGATCGACGCTGAAGGTCGTGAAGTAACGCGTTGCGGTTTTCGGATCGGTGGTGGCATCGACCAAGACTATACGAAGAGTCCTCAAGGTTACACAGACAACGTACGTACCGTTTTGTTTTTCATGCGTAACTAGATATTTCTTTATTCTGAGCCATACGATTGCGGTGCTTCAAAGTTAACAAGTAAATTAGCAGTAAAAATTGTTGCCACGACGAACAAAACTGAGAGTGAATTATTACGAAAAGCATATTGTGACTGTGCCGAGAGAAATTTTCAATTGTCAGCGGTCACGATCAGAATAGCGGGTTTCACTAACAAGGTCCTAGAAACATATTTATTTCGCTTATTATTACAGGGGGTCTATGTTACGGAGGTGTATGAGAATTCACCAGCGCAGCATTGCGGCTTAAAGGAACACGATAAGATTTTGCAGGTTAACGGCTATGACTTCACGATGGTGACCCACCGCAAGGCGGTCGAATATATAAAGCGCAACAATGTACTCAACATGCTTGTCGCACGAAAGGGCGTCACACACTCATAAACAAAACGTGGTAAAAGAAGTTATTCTTATAGAGTATATGTGTCAATGCGTATAAACAAGAAAAAAGCATCAAAAAAAGCCCTAAAATGAATGTTGTCAACGACGAGTACCTCAGTCAGAGAGAAACCGTCATCCACCGTTCGGCCATTTATCCGCCAAGAGGACACACGAATCAGGCCATCAACTTTCAGGAAGCGGGTAAGCACTCCTGCGACACCTAAGTGATATTTTTACTTACTGAATAATATAATAGGTCAAAGCAGTCGATTATAGCCCAGCGTGGTCATGTAACCGTGTCATATAATTATAATGAGCGACCGTACCTAAGTTCTGCTATAATAATAATTAAACATATACTGTTGATGATTGCAAAGATTTAGTAGAGTATAGCGTAACTGTGGAAGGAACGTCTGGCTCCGTGATTTTATGACAATGCCGTCGTATGATGCATGCGTATCGTACAATGTCCACGGCGCGACTAGCGGAACTGAGCGATAAATGTTACAGCATTGTTGTGAATTTCACTGAACAAAGTATACAAAGAACTACGTTAGTGCGTCAACCCCAAATAAAAATCGACCTAAATTCTGATACTAAGCATACCATTTTTAGAAATAAGGTATAATGCGTATTGTTATTCGACGAACAGCGACAAAACAGGGGTAGCAATAAAGCAGAGATTACTTTACGCTAGAACATACAAATGATTTGATAATTGAGTTGATTCCGTACGTTTCGTGATCGGATAGTTTCATATATCTATAGCCATCATCATAACCGCGCTCGAGCTCGAGATATAATGTAACGAGAGAATTGTACGCAGAATAGAATCGCATATATATATGATTAGTAGTTGAAAAAAACGAGGATGCAGGCGGTGCACACGAAAAATCTAGATGAATGTACCGATTAGGTATGAAAATGTGCTGAAACTGTGGAACAAACAAACGATCTGAGAGTGCCTAAGAATAACAGGGACAGACAAACACTTTGGTTAGCCACGAAATCTATGCAGACTTATTTCTGCCGAGTATAAAGTTGTGATATCCCTGTGGTATTGCTATCAGTTGGATGATTGAATCGGCTTGGTTAAATTACGCGGTTCCCTTTAAGCCTGGAATGCCAGTTAACTGTTCAAGAACGGCAGAGTGGTTTAGCATCTCACCTGCGAAAAAAAAGTCCAGTGATTATTTGGGTGCTCCAAAACAATCGCTTTGTGATTGTGCTGAAATGGTGCCCTTTAATCTGACTGCTGTAGAAAATTTACGACTCTGAAACTTACCAAGCAGCTTTAGATGGGGCTTGTGCGAGGTATCGCGTTGAAGGCAAAGTCATTTATGTCAGTGGCAATGATTAGAGAGTCGTACAATTCAACTAAAGACCAATCGTACGGGTCTTAAATCGATTCCACCAGGTCGCGCAACGATTATGAATAGTTAGATAGTGAATCAAGGAAGTCGCTCGTGTAATAAGAATGGTTCCTGTGTGAGATCATATATATAGATATATATATATATATAAGTTGTACTCGCGTTTGATGTTGTGATCTTGAAGCATTTCCTTCCTGCATACCTAATTATCTCAAACTGCGTTAAAAGAATATTGTATCCTGTGCAGTTGTTAAACTGCTCAAAAGGGGATATTCTATTTTTACGTGTGAAACTCTCATAGTGACTATCAGTTTGGTGTCTATGCTTAATGTGTCATCTCATAGTTATTCACCATGTATGTATTAATAATTCTACGGAAAAGCGCAAATTTATATTATTTAATTTAATTATTTAGAACCAATTAAAAGCAGTTAGCAAAAATCTATATAGCCTATTGTAAGTATAGTAAAGCTTCAGCTCAGGTATGTTTGTACTATAGACTCAGTTGACTAACGATATGATTAACATCGTACCGCCAATTAAATAGAAAATGATAAATGAAGGTACGTTGTAGTCCTACTGTCAAAAAAACATCAAGTTTGAATGCCATTATAATCCGACAAAAATAATCCAGGTACAGCTGAGCCACTATCCGTCTGTAACACAAGCCAGAGTAACCTAGACCAAGATTGTACGCCACAAGTTATTGATCTGTATGATAACTTCAGTGGACCGATCTAATAACGTTACATATATTAAGTGTTCTCCTCTGTGCCCAAACGAAATTTAAAAATAGCTTGAAAGTTCCACAGGTTTCTGTCACTTCACGACTTCTCATTACGACTAGCAACTACCGATTCCACAAACTATATACCTTCTGTATGCAGCTATGGGTATATAGAACGCATCGAAGCTACCAGCATATATTTAACTATCATCTAAAGAAGCGTCTTCAAATTGACAATTACGACAGCTCAGCCCATTGCGTTTGATGTTTACCTCGACGCACCCCCGACTACGATGTACAATCTTCGGCCGGGGCCATTGCGCCAGCTTTATATAATCCATATATATATTAAACAGACAGAAAAATAGTCACTGAGCGAGGTAAGCAAACACTGGAGCTACGACGCGCTGAATAAGTTTTAGTGGACCCCTATTTATATGGTGGAGTAAATCTATTGAGTATTATGATTGGGTATGTACATAGTTCTGTACGTTTGTATGCGAATACAGATGAAATGAGTATAAAGAAAAAATAAACGTGTGATATCCACTCGCGTATTTTAGTAGTTTTTTATTTGTTCTGTTCTTTCAATCAAATGCATTCCGATTTCAAGATACTACTGCATAAGCCTAATTTAAACATACGAGCCACTGAGTTAAAATGATTGAATTAATTTAAAGCCCAAAATAAATTGGCAGGGCTTACTAACTTGAAAGCAGAGTCTTTAATCTCAGAAATTGTGGCACTTTCTAACTTCCCGGCGTTGCCTTGACAATTCGAGGGGTTGTCACAATAGCCAAGAAATGCGTACAGTTAATAATGTTTCAGGTTAATCAACGTGTTCCAATAATACGTATTTGATAGTATATGGTTTAGGAGTGCCGAAGTGTTTCGTTTAAAGTCTTTTTTTAGTCTTTAGACTTTGAACGTAAGTTTGTTCCAAACAATTGATATAGGCAGCTTAATCATACTTATTTGCCAGCCCAAAACAACACTCCGCAGAATTTAAGACAAGGTATCAAATATTTTTTAAGGAAGTTAAAAGCGAATAGCATCATGTAGATCAGGTTTGATGACTAGTCTTATTTAACTCGTATAACCCTGTCTCTGCAAATCTTGGGCATTGATTCGGTATTAAGTATAGTATAACTTCGAAATCAAAGGCTTGCGGAGATGGCTAGCGTACTATTGCTCCATTAGTCGGGTTGCTCTCCCCGTCGAGTGCTCCTTCTCGCCAGGACCGCCAAGCCGCCAGCGGAGTCTTACCCCTACTTTTCCATTGAACCCGGCTGTATAGGTGCATCTTCTTCTGGAAGTTAGTCTCGCTCCTGCACTTCCGTTAGTGGCGTACGACACAGCTCTTCGGGTTTTTCCTTTGTAGGCACGATGTCGATAAGGAGGGCCGTAATCTTCTTCTAATTCTTTTTATTTTCGGTCATTATTTCTACCATTTCCTTTACGTTTATCTTAGCTATAATGTTTCAATATGCCGGCTTATTTCTCGCTCCGTTTAGTGTTTGGCAGTAAACCACGGCATGTTCCACTCCATCGGTCTCCTTTGACATATAAAGCACGCAAATCTTTAACCCAAGCCTTGCCGATTTTCGCCGTGCATGTCTGAAACCGTCTATAGCCTGGCAAGACCTGAGTGGTACATATACTTTGCGCATGCCTCGTTGGTCCATCTTTCAACATCTGGAATGAGATGTCGAGTCCACCTACCCCACATCTCATTTTCGCTGCTGGCCTTAGCAGCTGCGCCTCGACGTTGTTACCTGTTCCTATGGTTGCGGGGGCCATGTCGTCATTTAAAAGGTGTTCCGGTCTTTCACCAACAAGTAAGTCCTATAAGATCATTCTGGCTAGAACTAACAAATCTTTAGTCGAACCAGTACTATACGATCTTACTACGTGTATCGCTGCTATGCTTTGAGCATTTAACAGAGCATTGCAGTTAAGCCCTGTCTTTAGCAGCATATTTGTCCATATGAATGCGGTGTAGAGCGCTATAGGCTCCGCTACGGAAGTGAGGAGCTCCCACTCTATACAGAAGTCGAGAAAAGTTAAGGGCCATTTTTCCGCCTACGCGACTACTTGTTCGACCTGTTTCCTCTCACAGTCTACAGTGTCACTCCAAGATATCTTGCTTTCCTTCATATACCGATTGGGACTTCTAGATTGAGGTTGACTCTTCTGACCCTCCTTCGAGCGGCGAGACGCAGTGCCTTTGTTTTCTAGGCAACTGAGCTAAAATGGTGTCCTTCTATTCACTGGTTTTCCGTTTGGGGGCGTCGTTTGCTCTATGCTAAGGTCATCTTCTGTCTGGACTTTGACGATCAGTACTAGGATATCTGCACATGCTACTGTTTCTAGCGCTTCCAGATGGTCTGCGATTTGTAGAATCGTCCCTTTCCGGAAGGGCTAAAGATTCGCATTGTAGTTTGTATTGTATTGTAGCATTGTAGGGTATCGTATTTAGATGCAGTCAAACAGTTTTTTTTAAGCATCGATGCATTCGCTGTAACTGCCCCCTTCTAATACTTTTATAATTTAGATTTTGGGCAAAAGTTTAGTTGGTGAGAACAAAATCTATATAATTTTTTATCAATAGATATGCCTCATAAAGCTATATGGTTCATAGATTATATCGCATGGTTCCAGAGAAGAATAAGAGCAACTATAAAGAGCCAATTTTAAGCAAACTTTGGAAATAACTACCCTTTCAGAATACAGGCGTCCCATAGCATCAAAACATCGATCATGTTGTGTTGTTACTGTGGAAGACGTCAAAGAATATTTGGTTAAATAATCGGAGTGCATAAGTCGATAGAATCCCCTAATCAGCAGAGCGTCTCCATCGCGAATAGCCTATGAAGCTTCGTGTATTCCCAATTAAAAACCAATCCAACGATAGGATACCGACCAACTGTAAATATGATGGTATTGTGCGTAGTCATTCAATAAATTTTCATTTTGTATTTTACAATTTTATATAATGGTTCGATTCAGAGCATAATCTTGTATATATAAAAAAAAAAAAAAGAAAACTTTTTTTGAGTAAATTTTCTTGCGAGAAGTCTCCCGCCGTATGATTCGTCATGTGTTATTAGGCCATTCTCTAGGGTTTCGGTTGATGATTTATTTGTAATTAGATGTCGGCGTATCATCAAGGGCTTCGTAAGGGCTGTAAAATTATCACACAGGGCGATCAAATACACTAGTTCTGCACGGCGCATTCGTTGACCTTACACCGTCTTTCATCTACGGTCAGATTTGGCGCTGTCATCGAGTTATCAGACTGTGCATTCGATTACTATGCCAAGAGTTTGACTCTCTTAAGGAACTCGAAAACACGGTTTTATTGTCGACGAGTATCTTACGGTACCAGATGTCGCTAACGTCTACTGCCGGTTGTATCGTCACCTTACGTCCGAAACTATTCGATACTGCCATTAAATTGGGACTTTTTCTGTAGGGCGCCGCTATTCTTTTGCCTAGCACCTTTCCACTTGGAATTAGACATTAAAATGTCCAATGGACGTAAAAATGCCAGTTTTGTGCGACGGATCTCTTAGACCTCAAGCTCTGCTTTCGTAAAAAGCCTGTTCGATTGCAGTGATGCGTTCTTGCTCTTTGGGCCCTGATATCCGGCTACCTCTCTGCTGGCTCTGTGCTCCAATCTCTGTTCTTGAAACGTCTGCACTATTAATGTAAAGCTCTAGCTTGAGGCCTTTTTGTCTAATATTGTCATCACACTTCGATGAATTTCTTCTATGTTATAGCCTTCAGAATACAAAGAATTTACTACTGAGCATCGATTTTCTAGACTAAAAATGTTTCTCCGTCTGAAATCATGTCTGCTGCAATCGACTTAGCTGGTTTTCACTGATGAGCTTCTACAAGAGTGAAGTATTAAGGAACTAAATGTCGTCTGGAAAGGGCTCAAAATATAAAAATTATTCAACATCGAAGTCCACCGAGTATGCGGTAGCCTTTGTAATAGCCTTATACTACCATGTGTTTCGAAAGCAGAAAGAACAAAAACTAGACAAAAACCTCTAGTACATGCCGTCAAACTTTGCCATATGCAACAACTGTTATTATAATTGCTCGGTTTCTGAATGTTTGCGAGATATAAAATAGGTAAACGTATATGTACCATTTGCGTAATAATGTAATATATAAGACGGCGATGATGATGAATGAATTTTTTGATGAAAAAAAATGATAAACTACATAGATATGAAGATGAATAGTCTGCGATGTGTTAGAAGTTTCGCGTCGATGATGTGACGTATTTCCCGCTGTTCGTTTCGAGTGAACTCGACTATTTACTTAGAATGGCAAGTTTCTGTAGAGAATTATTTCATAAAACACGTTGTGCTAGGAACAGATTTATCCCGAAGCCAGGACCATTTTGCTTCCTTCTCATAAATCAATGTCATATATTGATCTCCAGTAAAAACAGTATTCCTTAGAGATATAATACTATATTATATGTGTAAAAAAACAAAATTTCCTGAAACCTTACTTTTTTTTTGTTAGTCCTTCGCGACTTCCTGTAGTCGTCGGCCCATGGTGTCATGTGTGTCACGGCATCAGGTGAAACCTATGGACTGGTATGTGACCATTATTTCTGGTTGTACGTTTCCAACCACCATCGGTCAATAATCGTTATATAGTCACTAAGTTTGCAATCCATTTGCTGTTATTGGTTATTGCTGTTGCAAGAGATTACTGTTTAGATAGCGTTGTTGGCCTGTCGGCCACCGAACGATAAGTCCCATAGACCAAAACTTGCCTTTCCTAAATCGAACCCTCCAAGTGATCTAATTGAACTGACTTTTTTTTCTATGCATCCTGAATAGAACTGTGTATCAAATGACTGCGAATACCTTTCCCCAGGAAGGTTTGTTTCTTCCATTTGATAAAACATTATGTTAATTTGGGTAATCTAACCGTATCCCGCGATCTGCTCGACAACCGTTAAAACTTCTTAACGATTTTTATTATATTATTTTATATTTGTTCTATTCCAGCTCTACAAAGCGTTTTAACATTAAATTTAAAGAAAACCTGTTGATGCTTCGCGTTTTTGCAATTTACTCGCAAAATACTGACATTTTTCTAAATGTTTCTATCACTGATAAAATATAAATTTGTTGAGTTTATTTTTTCAGCTGTGTGAATATTTTCTCTAGAATACAGTTTCTTTTTCTTGTATGGGGGCTTCATGCTAATTCACTTAATTAGCAGAATAGCTGATTAGATTTGAATGAGATATGGTCTATACTATTTTATTCGATGATCACCTTTTCTTGGTGGTAATATGAATTAAAATGGGACAACTGAATAAATACGGCTAATGGCTGCACTAAATTAACGTAGTCACTGATCCACTTAAACACTTAGTCACTTAAACAGGAGAGTTGCAACGAAAGAACAGAATTGATGTAATAGGGTTTCAGGAGAACTGTTGGGTTTGTAAAAATTCGAATCCGGAATAGAGCAACAATTCATGTTGGCGCTTGGATACAGAATGAATCAAATGATAGAATCGAATATCCTACCATGAGAGCGGGATGGGAAAGCTATAGCCGGAAAAATGTCGCTGACAGGTTGACTAAGTCAGCGAAGAAATTACTGGAACTGGATTGACTGCAAGAGAACGGAATGACGGTACTATTTAATATTAAATGAATTGCAACTAAATAACTATAGAGGTCTGTCTGCAATTGGGCCATAATTTACTTTTAGCTAGATGTAGAGCAAATGAACACGTAGCTGGTCATGTATGTCCAATAGAATCGGTCTTTGAAATCATCTTCTTTAGGTTTTTTTTTTGGGTTTTTGTTGGGAATATCATATATATATATAGGGACTGATGCAAACTGGAATGCAGTGGGTTGGAAGAATATGGCAGTCAAATATTTATAAAGTGATCTAAAAAAAAAAAAAAAGATTTTGGATACACAAGAACTGTTGGATCTTATGCCATACTCTCAATATTTTACCTGCTTTACTTTTAATATTCTTTCTGTATTTCCTCTTCATCGGTATCAGTCGAAAACCCTTGGCGAAGTGAATATAAACATGTTCCTATATCTAGATAGGAATTTTCAAGGAAAAAAAGCCGTTTGAAGACTGGGAATTGAACAGTGTTCTTCATAGGGAGAGAGCTATTAGCTACCGCTCGATAAATTTGACGAGTTGAATAAAATCCAAGGCATGTTTCTCTATGTAAAATGGATACTTCGGCCTGAAACTAGTGAAAACCTGAATGTGACATCTTATATGGCACTAAAATGGAAATCTATTCCAAGGAAATTTCAAATGGTTTTGAAAAAGCTTCTAGTGCGTGCCAATTGGAAGGTTGAAGAAGCCGATATGACGAACGGTTTTGGCAACGTCTACCGTTATGTAGGCATAGAGTTAGAACCTGTGAAGCGAACTGCTCGCTCTTGCCAGCCAGCGAAAAAATTAAGCCAGTCCACTTCCGTCAGGTAACATAAAATGTCGTAAGGTAATAATCGGAAAGTAAGGGTACGAGAGTTCCTGGACCAGGGGATTGCAACAGTCCTAACGTTGAAAATGCTTGACAGACAACTAACATTTATTTTATCAGTCTGAAGACCCACAAATAGATCTGTCGTCTTATATTTTAGCCTAGTTCTACCTTCTGCTAATAGTCAGTACATTCGAAACGCAATTTAGAAAATCCAAATAAAATAAGCGGAGTGAGCTGTTAGTAATGCCAGATGGTCTACCTTATGAAGGCCTAGCATGAGATTTCGTAATTACGCTCAGTAAGTGAAATAAATCGGTGATATAGTAATAAAGTATTCAATTTTAATAGTTTTCGTCAATAATTCTCCAGTGGATCTAAATTTACCTGCAGCTTGTGCTTTTGTACTATTTACTAACTTTATGAACAACATTGTTGTCATTACAATATTAAATCGCAGTATATTAATAAATTATTATTAGTATTAATAAGTTAATAATATGTTATAATAAATATTTTTCGCGCATTATATTGCGGTCAAAAACAAGCTAATAACTTATCTGATAAATCGATGCCTCCCCAATGCAACTTGTTTATACAGGCAAAAGAATATCGATAGTCAGTTTATTGCACACGAATATCCTTCTTGAGCAGAGAAAGTAACAGGGTACCGAGGGAAGGATCTAGAGAAAGATGCTAACCGATCGATCATCAGAAGAAGAAGAAGAAGCTCGCCTCAAAGTTAGGAAAAAATGCTTAGTATTAGCTTGGGTAAGGGTCCGCCAACTGTAAATCGATCTTTCCCGCCTATTAACGTACGCTCTTTGTAACTGTAAACGTGTTGCAATATTTTTTCCAGCCTGAGAAACTTAATAATTGAGTGATATATTAGTATAAATTTAGGGGAAAATCTACGTGGTACGATCATGATAAAGCCAGTTCTTGGGCGTGACATTATATTGAGGAAGTGTGTAGTTGACTGATTTATGACTATAAGTCGTAACAGTGGTACCATTAGTTTGAATGTTAGGCTAATAGTTCTCATCTGCTATCTTAAATCAATGTCATTACAAAAAAATATCATAGGCCCAGATGCATACGTCCCACTTTAACAGATTCATACAAATGACTCATGGACGAAACAATGCATTACAGACTTTTTATAAATACTTTGTTTATTTGTTTCAATTCTAAGCAATGTTGTTAGACGGTATCTTTTTCTACAAACAAGATACTGGCAAAAAATAAATTTTACCATCTCGAGATTTCTTCGACGCTTGTAAGCCAATGCGAAGGTGTGTTTAGTCTTTTTAATATGATAATCTAATACTTGTTTCCCATTCTAATTCTGAGCATTTTGTCAACTAAAAAACTAACGCCTGATACTACTCGAGCAAAGTAATAGAACTTATCCCCGTTGTCCCAATGTGCAACCCTGCAATTTTTGCGAACAATTTTTTATTTCATTGCGACTAATACCTAAATGGAAATCTAGCACAGAAAATGGCAAAAACTGATATCTAGAGGAAATTAGTGAAATTAAGAAATGAAATTAATAATAATGATATTGACTAAACGATGGCGCGAAACTGGAGTGCCAGTATAATTAACAGAATATTCCGAATTTCCACGTGATATAGGATTAAAACGTTGTTTACAGGCACCAAATTACACTGTATGTACATTAAAATTAAATATGAATGTTTGCAACGAGTTTTTCATTAATTTCGTTTTTAAGTTCTACTATTATATTATTCTATATTCAACTAGTATATGCGCCTTAGAAAATTGGATTCCAATTATGATGATGAGTAATAGCATCAAAGTTGCGTAACATGCCCTTGATTGAAAGTTAGCACACGATTATATAAGATCAATTGTCATTGGAGTCATTTACATACATGTCTACATACATTACTATGTATGTAACACACATTTACCGTGCGCAAAATATCTATTGCTCAATCATCGGACGTTCGCCTTAACAACGCTCATTTTTAGGCATTATTAAAAAGGCTTGACGAATATTTTTGAGAAGTCCCTTTATATGGCATAGCTAACTTATCCTGAGTTGAATAGACTTACCATATTGATGTTCTAACATTGTGAATTAATTTCGTCCTATTTCTTCTTATAAGCTAAATGTCAACAACATGGACGTACGTAGTAAAAGTAGCTCTCTTTGTTACCTAATCAGCAATACCTGTTCGCTAAACGCAATGAGCAATATTAAGACGAGCATAAACAAACGTTACAAACAGCCATGAGCGACTACTTCGTTCTTATTGTAACTTTATAGAATAACTTTTAAATGCTTTTTTTTTTGTTTTAATCATTCGTAATTTAATACGTTTAATAATACGTGGTATTAACGATGTACTTTCTAAGTGACGAATAGGCTGCATGTGGGGAGACTTGAGAAAATCATTGCTAACGTCAATGGGTGGTAAATGATGTCGAACAAAGGTGCCAACGATAAACCTTGATGGCCAGAAAGGGTTTTATGCAATAATGACAACCCATAGAGTTGTATTTGCTTTGTTACGGCTTTTTACATGATTGGCACGCAGAAGGCGGCTTTTTGTTACGAAGGTATATGCTGTTCCGGTTGGATTACTTGCTACCAATATTAGTAAGGGATTCGGCTTCTCTATTTATTTAAGGACACTCGAAGAAAGCAATACAATCCACATCAATATTCGTGGTGTATCAATCATTCATCAATCATGGTGTACTCCATTAATATTTTGATTTTCATATGCTTCAAGAGACAAAGGATTGCTTGATGGCAGTATTGGACGAAGAACATTTATATAGTGAAACCAATGAAGGTATTTCAGTGTGCTACAATCAGAAGTAACTTACATGGAAATCCGCGAAAACTGTTAAAAATATATAAAAAAAAAAACAAAGAACAACGAAAGTTTAGTTAACGACATTAATATAAAAATATACATAGTTCCACGGTCCATTGCACCCACTTCGTAGGACGCCATCAACTTGGGTCATCCTTTTAGTCCACCAGGTGAAATAGGTGTATAACGATACAGTACTTCGTCGTCAGCGTAAATATTAGCTGCGGCCAATGTAGTCGATAGCCCAATATGATACGTTTTAGCGTGCTAACATATACTTATGCCAGAGGCTTCGTAAATTAGAAAGAACGCTTTTGAGATCGATTCAGTCGTTAGTATGGCATTGTGATTATTGATGTCCAATTATTTCCCAAGATTCTCATAAGGCTAACTGAATTTTTCATATAATGGCGAAGAAAAGGTGTGGCAAAAATAGATTACCTTACGCATGGTGTCACAGAATTTAACAGGTGTATAAAACCATAACTGTTTTCATGACGGAGTGTCTATTAACGTTTTACTTGGCCAGTTCTTATATGAACTATATGTTTTGTAAAAGAATAATTGAGTAAAATTATCTAAACCTGATTTTATTTTAAAAAAAAATGATGATGAAGGGAAATTAATTATACATTCTAAGAAAATAAGTAAAAAACAAACCTAAAATAGTCCGGATTGCTACGGTTATGAACATTAGGAAGGGAGAGGCGTGATTCAAAGTACGTACATGTTACACCTTAAAAGTTTGTGAGCGCGTGTGTGTGTGTGTGTATAGCAATTTCGCTATTTAGCGTTAAAGGTCAAAGTCGAACAAAAGGCGATAGGCTTATTTTTGCCGAGGAACTATGGACCGACAAAGAGTCCGTCAGACATTCGTTGCAGAGCGTAGACCAAAAGCGCAGTGAATTATATTTCTGGTGCATGGAGCTAGCGTAACGTGGTTTACATAGTTCAGTACTAAAGCTTATAAAACCATATTTGAACAACTATACTGCCTAAGCCATGCAGCGGCTTCTAGTAGCAGCAGTAGTTATCGCCACCGTGGCTTTTGCGGACGACGTGGATCTCAGTTTACTCGCTCTAAAAACCAGTAAGTCCATTTTCTTTTGACAAAAACGCATCTCTCTCAATGTAAAATAGAATCAAGCGGCAACATTTTTTTGGCTGATTCTCAAGCGCTAGTGGTGCTTCACAGCTTCTCGTTTTTCAAATTTTAAGGACGCTGCCGTGGAATGTGCCTGTAGAAGGGAAAATTAAGCAGGCACATAAAGGAGTAGACGAAGAAATCGTATTATCTAACCTCCGTAAACGGGTTCAGTTTTGGCCTGTTTTTAGGAAGTCCTGAGTTGGTGTCGACAAGCTTTTGATTGGTGTGATCGACAAAGTAAGACAGGATAAGATTCTGGGTTTGATATCCAGCTGAAACTAAGTTAACCCTCAGTGTCATTGTCAAGATTGGGTACCGAGGCTTCGGTCATTGAGACAAGAGGATTTTACTCTTTCTGTTTCTTGGTATTCAAAAATTTGCCTCCTCCTTCAATATTTTGTTAAAGCGCACCGGAAGGGGTTGAATAAATCTAACAATACATACGTATAACAAGCTAGCCAATTTTAGGTAGTTGTAGTTCTTCAGTTTTAGGAAGACGTGTTTGCACACTTTACAACATGAAATTTGTATCTAGGTAACATGAACTTTTATCTTAATTGGACGCCTTCTGCACAAATAATCCAATATACCCCAATAGTATCTCTTGCGGATATATCGAGTTTTTGGCCAGGGTTAACTTTAAACACAGAATATCTTAAAATGTATGGGGTATTTTTCCATGAGTTAAACCGAGATGCGTACCGTCAGTTAACCTTTTGAAAGGGTCAGTTAATTCGTGCAAAACCGGCTAAAATGAACACAAATACACATCTGTATTCGGAATGAAATCCTTATTACTGATTCTACTTCTCCTTGCAGATCCTTCCTTCAAATGGATAACGAAGTGTGTAAACGAGCACAGCGACAATGAAAAATGTTATGTACTATACGATTCCCTTAATACAGCCGAACGCGCCGAGGTGATCAAGGTGGAGCTAAAAACGGTACTTTTCATTTTAACTTTAATTTCATTCGTCAAAACGTATATGGTGTGCTGGAGATTTGAAAAAAATACAAAATTTCCAGGGAGGGATTTCTATGCAAAAAACAAATGTTGGTTGTATAAAGGATGCTGAGAATCCCTTTTTCTCCTTAGCTATAGATTTGTTAGCATCAAATGATGCAAAATACGCTCTATTTAATATTGCAGGTCAAAAGGTATTTTAGGGAATGAGGCACAAGCAAATATTTCTCACAAAATGACAAAACATTATATGCCTCATTTTGAAAAAAGCGCAACTGTTAGGTAGCTATTGAAGAAATTAGTTTTAAAAAGTTGAAGGATAATAAATGGAACTCTGTCTACATGCGACTGCCGCCAAGATTGCCCCTGAAGTTCGATGGACGTATCATGTGCAAGATATCGGACAAGCTGTCCCTTCGGTTACAATCGATTGGCAACGAATTCCTGCGTCAAATGAAACTCTATTTATTTACAAATATTCGAAGACTACTTAAATCTATTGCCCTTACAAACATTGCTCAGATATGCCTCGTCATTTTATCAAGATCATATCCGAGACTATCCCCTAATATTACAACCCGACACATTATCGATTGCCAGTAACCTATGCACCCAAACGATATACCTATAGAGAAGTTTTGGTCTCTGATCTTTTTACGGATTTCTACGGAGAGGCAATCTTCGCTCGTGAAAACTCGTTAATAAAACAAGCTGATTTTGCAAAGAAAGAAGAGATTAGGAATCCTCTACGGGGATTGTTACGGAAATGTTATAATTTATTATAAGCGAATATAAGGTTTTTGACTATAAACCTTATCGACGATCACACCATTAAAGCTCAGCCTCGGACTATTTTTATCTTCTAGTGGATATTATATTTAGACTCGTACCACTCATATGAAAAAGAACTATCGTCAAAGTGACTTTACAGTTGCAATCGCCTTCTGTGAATTTCGTTGTAGCGCAACACACATATTCTGAAAGCTACGTCCATTTTGATTCGAAAAATGTAACAGGATCAAAGTCTTTAGATCTTGAAATATCGGCAAATGTTACAAAAGGAACTTATAGAACATTACTTTGTGCTCTATGTTCTACGTGTTTCTTGGGGGGCAGTGAACGTGCTCCACTATTAATATGGTCTATTCTTCAGTTCAGGTTCAATATCATGACTGCCCCACGAGGCTTCATGCTGACAAATATGAAAGTTCGAAAAGGTTAAGAACAAATTAGGCCAGTGAAATCTTTTTCCCAAAACGAAATGTCACGTTATGGCTAGTTTTCATAGAAGTTCTGAAACACTCGACAAAGTTTTTTTTTAGGCAAACCGCAATAGGGATTAGATTTAAAGTGCTCAAACACTGGATTACCAAAGCTTTACATTTGGATCTTCAATACAAAAACTAAAATTTCACGTACGGTTAATATTAAATAAAATATATTATTATAGATGAAAAATCGAAATAGTAAATAATAAAATAGATAAAACATTTGAAAAATTAAAGCAAATTAGGTAGAATATTTGCGGATAAAATAAAGTGTATTTTCAAAATGGCTGTTTTAAATCCCGAATTAAAGCTGTAATTGCGGTAAATAGTAATTAGGTTGAGCGATTGGAAAGAATAACACCTTTAGAATGTGCAAAATATTTTATTAAAATTCCTTTTTTTCTCTCAGAAATCAGCTCAGAAACGGGCTCAGAAACCACCCTATATAACACTAATTTTCTTGAGAATAATGCCAGTTGTTCAGCTATTTGCACACCATAGTTATATGCAAACAAACATAAAAACGAACGAAATTATGCTATCAAGGATACGAACAACCTTTTGTTAATACTAACAGGGTACTTTTTAATACATTCGATAGGCAAATGAAATGACACAGGAAATTTCAAAACCATATTGTAAACGTGGCCCTCGCAGTCTGTTCGTACTGTAAGACAAGTGAAAATATATATCTTTAATTATACGCAAATAAACTTATTTTGCTTGTATATTTACTTTAACCTAGGTCTATTAAATGTATCTTTCGTTAGTGCCATTTTTGACAGTTCAGGGTATGGGAGTTGAGTCGAGCTTTTGTAATACTCTCTTTTAAAATTATACACTCAAAGAGTTTTCAACAGATCGAGGAACAATTTTCGAAATGGCTTTTTAATTCAGTTACCTGAAGTGGCGATAACGGACTGTAAATAACCTTTTGTGAGACACATGGTCTGCAGTATGCCTGAACAAGGCCACTCAATTTGTATCATCTTACTCCTTTTTGAATAAAGGAATATATAATGTAGAGAGTCCAATAAATAGTGTAAATAAAGGTCATAACCGAAAGCAGGTTCAATATTGTTCATAGTTCCTGAATACGGCAAACCTTATTTTCTGATTAAAAACAAAAAAAGTGACTGCAATATGAAGGTTTTCATAATAATTGACATGCGCAGGCGTGTACATATATAAGCTATGAAGACGTTTAAAAGAATAGTACTACGGATAAGATAGCACGCAGAACTAGCTAGGGACGCGAAGAGGTTGAAATATTTTCATGAATGACACCAGCGAACATATCACGCACCAAGCATTTCATTTTCCAAGTTTTTTATTTATCTTATAGGTAAAAATCTTTATATTTCCATGCAAATATTGCAAACTGTTTTAACTATAACGAATATTCCCTCCCTTCTCCGTGCCGGTCTTTTTTACTTTACTTTGTTTCAATGTTTATATTAAAAAAAAAAAAAAAAAAACTATTTTTGATTGCTCTCTTATTTTTTTCAGGAAAAAATTAATTTAACGGATGAAATATTTAGTCGGCTCACGGATCTTATCATCAAGTCTGCGAGGAAAGCCCTCCATTCAAAGAATACAAACACCGCAGAAACCGGGATGATAGATATTGACGATAACACAAGACCAACAACTAGCACCGCAGAAACCGGGACGATAGATATTGACGGTAACGCAAGACCAACAACTAGCACCGCAGAAACCGGGACGTCAGATACCAACAGGAATACAAAACCAACAATTAGTACCGCAGAAACCGGGACGTCA
>NW_019213544.1:0-116995 GCF_002532875.2 Varroa jacobsoni | reverse complement strand
ATCAGATACCGACACGAAAATAAGGTCAACAAATAGCGCTTTACTTGCTACAAATATAACCAACAGCGTTCACAAGAGAAGCGCGAACGGATATAATAACGAGAGTGAACGAATTCTACAACTAAGTAAGGTATCAGTGTCTTCGGCGAACAGCGATGGCGTACAAATATTCATAATTGAACATGATAAATCGGCGTCTTCTAATTGGAGTTTCGTCAGGGGCGAGCCAAATAAGGGTAAGGCAACCCGGTCTATTTAAATTGCTATTTATAGTAAACTAGCTGCCACAAAGACTAGAAAGAGTGTTTGTCAGTATTCCATTACTCTACGTTCTCAATGTTTCCCTCAAGGGAGAAACTTTTGCAATGTAATTTAGGTGGAGCAAACATCTGACAGGTAATATTTTACGTTACTGCTGATGGACATAAAGAGACGTGGTAGACATTATCTGATTTTAACTTAGTCGTAAAAAATCTATTTCAATCCGGGCTATGCTTGCCCTAACTATTCTGTGCTCTGCATTTGAGCCGATTAGGTAGGTTACAACGAACCGTTGATCGCAGTCCAGAGCGTCTCTTATCGTATAAGACTGCCTTCAGCACAAAGAGCCTGGGTCTATTACTGATAATTAATGTGGAATTTGAGTAAACAGAAATATTTCAGATAAATCAGGAACTGACAAAAGCTCACGTCAACGAAAACGATCTACATCTTGGTTCTCCCAATGCAATCCCGATGCGAGGTATTCCATACAGAAAGTTCAACATATTCACTTAAAGACTAGCAATGAGACACTGGCTCCCAGGCTTAACTTCCACAAGTCTGCCTTGCAATTATTCGAGTGTCATCGTTCAATAACATTTCCCAATAAAGTAATACCATACTGAAGCAGGAACCGAGTAGACATTCAGTAACAGCATCGACATACCGTTATAGATAAATGCCGGGACTCTTTAAAATGATTGAAACTTATCTTAAATAAGTTGTGCGTTAGCAAATGGAAGAGCATTCGCAGTGATCATGCAGAAGTGGAATGATAGTAATACAATTAAGTGAATAAAGTTATTAGACGTCAGTTAATATGGCGCCGTTTTATTAAGCTGTGTTAACTAACTTGACGGTTTTTCTATTTTTTCAGAACGTACTTCTCTCAGCATAGAGCTTATAGCTGCGAAACAACATGAAGGTATCCTAAAATCAATGTGCTTAATTTTTTGCAAGCTAAGATCATTTTTAAATTGTGTTATTAACACCAGTTCCATGCTCCACAAAAATAGATCATATCTTTATAGTGAAATCTTAATTACAGTCACTTTTGTTGAACTCAAGGCTATGTACCTCATTAAAATAAGAAGTGTCTTCCCTTAAGCGCTTAAAAACACCGAAATTTAAAAATAGGCGAGACAAAAAGCGACTACTACGTCATCTATACCAATATTCGTTTTTTTCAAACTTTACAAAACTCAGCGCGCACACAGTTACCTTAGACTTGGTCTAGGCCTGTCTTCTGTCTTCTTAGGCCATTCAGGGCGAACTGTTACACATTGTCAATTCGAAAGTTTCAAACTTTTTCATAGATTCGTTCATTTGTGTTCAATTAAATTATGCATCTATGACCTTGTGATATTCGGACAGTAAGTTGCAAATTTTGCCGTTGTAGAAATCTAGAGTACGAGAATCTATTAAGTTTCGAAATGCAATTTCGACATCACGTTGGGATTTGAATCATTTTCCTATGAAAAAAATTGTGGAGATTTTGAAAGGTAATCTGTGGGAACAGTTTCTGGCGAGTATATTCGACAACAGGAAACTTCCAACTACAACTTTTGAACTTTTGCCATAATAATTCTTCCTGCGTGAGGTCAAGCGTTGTCGAACAATTGAATGGTTTATCTCTGATCACTGATCTCGGCTACTAAGATTTTTTCGTTACCTCCAGTTATTAGTAGTCGACGGATCAGGACCTACGAAGCTGTAGTGGATAACATCTGCATTAGACTACCGGAGAGTAAAGAGGAGTACGCGTCTCTGTTTTTGGTCCTCGCTCAAATCATCTGGCACCCATTTATCCGGTTCTTTTTATTTAACTGAAATGAAGAAATAGATTATTTTTATATACACCGAACCTGGGTTTCTCAGTTCAGAATTTCCCAGGAATTTTTTAAGCCAAGGACTCACAGTTTTCTATTAGTAGAACCTTTGCTGTCTCCGTCGCTGTAATTCCAGGGTAGGACCTATATTCGTGTGGTACTTAGATTTTCTGATCTTCTATGGTTAAATACAGCCGGCCAGCTAAAAACTCGAATTACCATATCCGAGTGGACAATTTCAGATTTGAAAGAGTTCAGAAAATGAAACGTATCACAAAATATCACGAAAATAGCGAAATTTCAAAATATGAGATCAATCTAATTCTATTACGTTGACCATTGTTATGAAGAAGAAATGTCAGTCTGGAATGAATTCCCTGACATAATACGTGGTGGAAGAACAAGGTTGGCATCGCTGGACAAAAGTGGTCCCACCAGACACTGTACATATGAACAACGGCGGCATCAGCCTCTGAATATTTGGCTTTGCGATATAGCATTAACATTAAAGAGATCAAACGATAATTTTAAATTAAAGCAAATTACACTTACAAGCCTCGAGGGGCTAGAATAGGGTAAAATTTTACTTAAGAGGGTGATGGCTTTACATATAAAGCCAAGGCGAAAATAAGCATATTAGTAATCAATGAAATCGCTTAATGTCCCTAAAATATCAAAACTATGTTATCAAAGCGCTATATATATATATATATATAGAGGTAGTTTCGTAGATGTTCGAGGTTTCCAGCCTCAATTTCCACTTTTTTTTTTATCTAGTCTGTTCACGGAATTTTTTGAAAGAAAAGTAAATAATTTTCATTATTATCACGCCACTAACGCGCTTCGTCTATCTATGATTCATTTTGTCGATGACACTAGATTCTAAAAAAAAAGCTCACTTTTTTGGACAGTGCTCGTTAAGGTAAATCAGTTTATATATGGTCTAGCAATTATGCGAGACACTTCATAGCTGTATATATATATAAATCAACTCTCCATCAAGTTATATGCCATTTGGCTACGACCTAACGTAAGGTCTATTCAATCCTTTGACACAAGCATAGATGTCATTTCCATGGCCAATGGACACATATATACACACAGTATAGCACATCACAACAACACGTAATACTCCGTAACGAGTTAGTCGTATAGACAGCAAGAAGGTAATCTTCTTTTCTATGCTTACCTCAATCTGTGCTAAGCTTTATAAGGGATTAAGGCCCTTTTGCTAGGTCAATTTTTTCGGCTGGATACGACCCTCCTCTGCCGTTTAGGCAACGCTTAACTCTCTTACCATGAAGTAGTTACAAATCTTCTGAGGTGTTGGCCTACACTAACATCCAATAAGATAGCAAAGTTACAACGAGAATTTATTAACAGTAGCGGCGGCGAACAGTCAGAGCATATAGGGCACTGTGCTTAAGTAAACTCTTCGGAGATGTCGTCATCTTCGAAAATAAAGACAATGATGCGTATTTGTTTTTTGGAGTATGTGCTGGTTGCGTACTTTTCGTCCGCTTTCTTTAACTTGAAAACTATTTTTTGCAAATTTCAAACTTTCCCGCGCGTTACCCTTACATTTCTCTGCTAATTGTGAATCCACTTCTTTAAATCTGGCTCTCCTTTTATCAGAATGTATAATTTCCTAGGCGAGCTTTTTTTTTTTTATCTTGTATTAGATTTCACGATTAGAAAGGGACCCTTCGATTCGAGTGAATAAGTTCAACAATGTTAACGACTTGCGGTCATTACGTATCCAAATCGTTGTGGACAACAAGTTGGTTCTGAAAATTTACTAGAAATGGTTAATATTAAAATGAAATGAGCAATAATACTCAAAAAAACATACCATTATTATTTGTTTCTACCACTGAAAGCTAGACTTTACTAGCATAAAATGCTATTGGGTGTTTCTTACGTTATAGAACCTATCTTTGAATAACGTCAAATACCTTCTTCTTACAGATTCGTTTGTTGTCGTGCCAAAATCTAGAATATTGAATGCAGTTCTCGAACAGATCATCAAAGAGGTGAGCATTAACTCTTTAACATCAACGGTATACAGGTCTTAACAAAATTGTACACGGCCTGCGTAACTTTTCGCCTTACGTATCTCTCTTTGGAACTCGTCTCAACGGAGACTTAACTCAATCCATATAGGCTGTGCCAGTCTCTTATAGGATATAAACATGCGCAAACGTCCAGCGGATTTTACTAAGTCTGAAATCTCTCAGTGCCAATATATTTTCTGCATGATATAGGTCGTGGTGCAGAGGAGCCACTTCGTAACAATGTACCATTGTTACAAAGTGTAATATCGTTCACAGTAATCAAACGTATAATTATAGGGTGATAAGCAGGTATGAAAAGGTTAAATTATTTGGCAATGCATTGAGTCTCAGCACGGAAGCGAATCCTCTATAGACAATTTAATTCACCTGACTCTGACGTCGTTTACTAACGTCAGTAAAGTTACTGCAGTCTTCAGAGCTGCACCTCACGCCAAGTAAAAACGTTTATAGGATAACATTTACGTTTAAACATTCAAATAGATAACGCAATCAATCGGCCTTTGTCACAAAGAGGGAAGCGTGTTTTCATCAGAACTGACTAATAAATAAATTTTCTACCAGGATATTTGTCGTGACCCCGAACTGGCTAGTCTCAATATCGATGTAAGCGTTATAAGCGGGAGAGGACTACAAAGAAGGATGGTTCCAGTGGTCGTCATGGGAATCGTGTTTTGCATCCTTTTGGCGCTGGTTGTTACAAACGTAATCATCATTCTTATACACAGGACACGCAAGGGTCGGAATCTGACGCGTAGCACGGTAATGTAGACGTCCTAAACACAATCTGGCTGTTTTTCCTATTAGAAGATTAAAAGCATTGCAATTAACGTGTTAAGAACTGCAAATTCTCCTGCGAGGTGTTGGTGTATTGATACTGAAACTGGACTTTACCCTTGCGGAAGTGTTGTTTTGGTCACTCAGTCAGTCACTATTATATTAGCAGTATTAGACGTATCACATTCTTTGTAACCTTTATGAGCATTTCTTTACTAGTCTGAGCATATCGAAGCAAGGACGTTCAGATACAGGGCGGTCCATTTGATAGGGGGCAAAGTTTGGTGATCTGTTCAAGACAGGAGGCATCTACTCGTCCACTGTTATAAATTTCCTGACGTATGCAGGTATTTCTCTCAAACAAAACCACAAATTCGTCACGGCAGAAAATTGTGTGTCGTTGTGATGATTTTAGCGATCGTCCAGATTTTTTGCACTGGATAAATCCCTGCCGCGCTTAGGAACTTTGTGCTTGGCTGAAATCAGCCGTCTGACTTGCTAGCCGTTTACATGCGACCCTGAAACATCCGTCGAATTAACTTTTTGGCTATTTTGAAATGTAACGGAACGCACTTTGAACCAGCCCCAGAATCTGCATTGTTACAACGATACGTCTGTGCATTTATACGTACTTAACACACGTTAATGACCTAAAAGATGTTTACGAATTGAAGAAGGACTATTTGAATAACTTATGTTCTGAAAATGTAGCATTTTTGGGATGTAATTAACTGACATGTGGGAGACTCAGTGGTGCCACTATGATTGTTTGTGTTATTAAATAAATTATTATATATAATTACAGCATCGAGACGCGCATTAACCCGAACTGGTTAAGATATGATCGCTGTTAGAGGCAGGAATGAAGCAGAGCTCATCAATGCAAAATACAATAGCTGGTATGAATAATTACGGATTTGTTTTGTTATTGTGACAAAAAAACCGCCCCATATTAGTGATCCACCCAGTAGTGGCACTCTTAAACATTGAATACTAAGAACAAAAAACTGTCCAGACTCGTTAATATCCATAAAAACTCTTTTTTAAACAGAACAACACTTACTATATTACTCATTTGTTATTATTTACTGTTAATATATAATATGTACTAAGACAGTACGCGACGTATGCTATAAAATATGCTTTTGTACATGTATGTACATGCTTAACTGTATTCGAATTAGAATTATTATTATTATTAGAATTCAGAAAATTACATTTGAACTTATTACCAATTCATTAATATCTTCAAGTTAATACCCAGACGTGCGTTTCTAACAATACTGATTGCACGTATTAGATAGGAGAGAGAAAAAAGTAGATTGATCTTGTTGTAATACATTCCAGTTTATTTTTTACGTTCGAGCGTACTAACCTCAAAAGTACCCTAAGATATATCACGATTTTTAGTACAAGTACATTTTTTAACTCTGTTTTTGCGTTTTTCTTGTTGTAGGCAAAGCACATATTCACAAATACAAACAGAGGACCGGAAAATCGCCCTTCTCTAAAGTTAATTGCGATCCAAATGTGATCGGTAGAGAACGCATTAAGGAGCCATCTACTTCATTGGAAAATGTGGGCAGAAAATAAGAACCAGAGAATTCCACTGCTATCGAGTACCTTGATAATAATGTTATATTATGGGAATATAATGTTAAAATAAGGCCCAGTTGTTACAATCAAACAGATAAAAAGAGAACGTGCGTACCGGGATAGCATTTTACCGCGATGTTTAAGTTTACAAATGTCTTCGCTGAATGAGTGTGTAATACCTCAACTGTAGCCTGCTCTAATGTAAGCTCGAATCATACATTTATGTGATTTCTCTTTGAAGACTGAATAAATTTATATGTATTATTAATTTGTACGCTGGGTTGTGTATAATTGCTTGCGTTATATATAGCACTACGGTGCTAGAACATAGTGTTTCAAGTTCGTTGTCCTGTAGAGTGATCTAGTTTGTACGGCATCGACGGAACGTTTAAGCTACATAAACATAATTTAATAAGCCTAACTTGTTGGCCCCGTGAATTCTATTAATTTCATTAAAATTAACAGACTTCATCAATAAGTCGCTAGAGCTAATAATCCCTATGAGAAAAACGAGGTCTCAGATCCTTGAAGACTAGTGGATATTAGATGATTGATCAGCAGGCGGACAGTCACTGAGCAGATAGAGAATCAACTATGTGTTAAAGCTAGGCAGTAAGCATAGATTTGCAACGTGTACTCCATTGACGTACACGTTACACGTCACCTGATTACAGGAAATTGTGTGATAGGTGCGAACCTTTACTGCAGCTCTCTTCATAGCGCTCCTAAAAGGGCGTCAAAAAGTGACAAGAGTAAATTCAATACCACAAAAATTTTACAGTATTAAAACGACAGTAAGATATTAGTAATTAGTATGTTACATATCTCGAAAATCCTAGGAGTTTTCCGTTCCGAAATGTCGATTTTTTAAACATCCTGCCGTTGGCGCGATCGTTTGAACGACTAAACCTCTGGCTGAGGAACCTAAAAAAGGTCAGTAATTCAAGCACAATATATATATCACACGGCAGGTGCGATTAAATAAAGAAAGAAATCGTTGATTAAATAGAGAGACATTTAAACATCCAGAAAAAACTGCGTAGCGTCAAGGATCTTTTCGAATACACTGGAATTTTGGATCTCTGCTCAACATGTCAAGTTTGATAGAAAAAATACATTGCACAGTGGCAGGGAAAAGGAGAGGTCAAGGACATATCTTCACTCGCAAATCGTATAATATGGTGCTTCAAGCTATCTAAAAGGTCTTCACGTGTGCAGCTGCACTCAGTTTCTGCACCTGTCTAGAATGGCGTCGACAAACTTCACTAACGTTGAAGATTAGCATTGTGCTTTTCGCAAAAAATCAGGGCAGAGTGTTCTTGGCATTCCCACTTTGTTCGAACGTAATGGCCTTTCCGTTGATATAAGGCCCATCGACATAATATTTTAGACGATTCCTGGAGAGTTCCTAGCGCATATCAGTATGGCGTCATTTTTCTAGATAAGTGCAGTATTACACTCGACTTACTCCAGGTCACGCATACAGAATTTTTGCTCTCAATGGTAGTAGTTAAACGAAAAAAACTAGGATCATAACTGTATTCCATAATGCAACCATCAAAGGAAATTATTTTGTGGCAGGTTTTTTAGAACCAGTTAATGGACACAGACAAGCCAGGTAAAAACTGTATGCATATTCATATACCCGAAATGCGTACTTTGCAATAAAAAGGAAAGATGCGGAAATAGGCATTTTTTAACGGATTTTTAGTCAATGTCTACCAAGAGATTGAAGCAGCTGACAGACAGACGTCGTTGTAAATTTTTCAAAAATGTATTCGAACACATTTGCTTTTCTTTTGTAGCATATCTCTCCTTGACTGCTTTTCCTAAGGTCGACCGATGGATTTCGACAAGCTGTAAAAATGGATGTTTCGCCATGAAGAGAGCAAAAATTTCATGTGGTAACTACTTCGTTTATGTTACATTGGAGTGAAAATGATTTATGTGTAGGTCTATGTAGAAAGGTGCTTCTTGACACCAACCGAGAGCTCTTAATAAGCTGAATCGAAGTGTTGTGTATATTCTTATTTGAATTCTCAATTTTCGGAACGTGCTGTTCGAATAGTGAAACTGTAGTATGGTGCTTTCTATTAACACGATTTTTTGCTACTC
The DNA here is from genome assembly GCF_002532875.2 of Varroa jacobsoni. NCBI lineage: Eukaryota > Metazoa > Arthropoda > Arachnida > Mesostigmata > Varroidae > Varroa > Varroa jacobsoni. Next base: position 108,345 of record NW_019213544.1, on the reverse strand, counting down.
GTCGATATATGTCGACAAGCCGGATAAAAATGTCACATCTATCTCTCAAATACTGCCTGAAAAGGGCTACAAATCCGATTAGTTGTATCGGTCAGGATGAGATTAAATGCTAGATTTTGTACGGTTTTCCGAACAAATCAATCAAAATTAATAAATGACATTTGAAAAGTTAGGGCTAGATGTAACGCCATATGAATCCGGTCGGCTGATGATTGGCCTATAGCTTACGTTGTCCTATGTGTAACATCAATAAATTACATTAAAAAAATGGTAAAAAAAGACGCGCAGCGAAGCCCGCAGGTTCATCTAGTTCTTCTATACGTAGTACTATGGCTCTTAATCCTGCGGGTATCTTCCACCGAAAATTAGTTCTCAGAGAGCACAGATTCCTTATGGATTGTTGGAGTGCCCTCCCGGAAAATGTCTATGCACAAGATGGAGCAGGTTGGATAAATATCATGGATCGCTTACTTGGTAACGGTCGAGAGTTTTTATTACAAAGTTGTCTCCTCAGGTTTTTGAAGATGGTGGAAAGGTTGAAATTAAAGGGTAATTTTCGACTTTTTGTGTATTCTTCTGATTCAGTTGCAACGTAGTACTTTGCGCCGCAATGTAACACTTGACCATATCAGTTCACCTGTTGTAGTTGTGCGAATGTTTTCTTAAAAAAACAGTTTTCCCTAAAAAAGGGAGGTGATGCTGGAACAATCAAATTGTACAGCGGTTGATCAAACCATCCTGGATTAGACGAATACTTCTTTCAGATGGCAGGGTTGATTAGGATGGAAAGCAGGATAAAAGCATGTAGACTATAACACTTTTTCAATTGAAAAGAGGAAAATGGTAGAAAGGCGCGGGTCTGAATGAGCCAAGTTAGTTAGCATGGTTAGATGTTGAATAAAATTTATGTAATTTTATATTGACAATTTTGAAACTGACGTAATTCTTATTTATCCAAACAGTGAGATTTATGAAGTAATTGCATAAAGTTAAAAGTTTACTAGGGCAATCGGATAGGAAGCTGGAATCAAATAAGCAACCACGGCTGAACGAAGATAATCACTCTAACCGGAAAGTTGTCATAGGATAGCTTCATTAATATGACGAAGTTTCAGAAGGACGTTTGTAAAAGTATTCATCTATCAAGAATCATAAAACAAGCTGATGAGACAGTTGCAGCGTAGCAACAATTCTGTTAGACAGTTCCAACGCATATATTGAGCAGGATAGTCACCACGAGATAAATGCCGCTCATAGGTTAACAGAATGAGCAAAAAGTGTTAGCATACTGGGATAGCTGGTACGAACGAAGAACACTCGTTTTACAGAAGATCGCAACTATAGAAATGTCTATAATCGATAAATATACGGTCAAACTATTGTCTAGATGTAGCGCAGGTTAAGTCTCTAGTACCCTGATCATGTCGCTCCTACTGGGTTCTTACTCTCCTAGAAGTTCAGCTATAAGGTTCTTTATATTTTATATTATCTATGCAGAAGCTAATATAAACTAATGTATAGATAATATGAAAAACTGCTGACCGACAGAGAGCTAGTTACATGGAGGTCTATGTGAAGCGGGTATTTTTTAGCGCCAACCGCAGCCTCTTGTTGAGCTGAATAGAAATGCTATGTTCCGATACTGCCACTTAGCCTTCTAAAGCGAAAATAGCATTTCAAGTGTAATACTTGACGTATGCTCTTCCCTCTAGGAGGAGTATGTTTTGTTGCCAACCGATTAATTTCAACGAGCTGAGCAAAAGTACAGAACGTCTTTCCTTACCTAAAATAAATGTTTCAAGCCAGGTCAAAAACATAGTGTGGTAACCGTTCCGTTGATGTGACATCGAAATTAACATTCACTATAAAATCCCGAAAGAAACAAGGAGTTGTTCCTTGGTATTGATACAAAACTTTCGATAAACTTATTTGAAATCTAACTTTTCTTCTTTTATACGCTCTTGTACCTAATTGTTAGCGTAGCGGGCCGGAAACGTCATTCGCAAGGTTAAAACTAAACATAGCGTTCTATATAAATTATCGCAATTGTTCGCAGCGCCAATCGACGAAGTGGCAAAAAACATTAATCATTATAAGAACAAATTAATAAAGTATGATTAATAAATCCTTGATCAATTTTATAGATTTAGTTCAGGCTCAGATTAGAATGGACTTATATAACTGCGAACGAACAACAGACTAGATGAAGTAGGGTAACCGCAACCGACGAATACCCGTCTGGTAACAATGCGTACATTGAGCTCGTTCAAAATTCGCCGCCATCTAAATAAACGACAGCAAGCTGATAGTAAACGTAACTAGAAATTTAGGTATTAGGACCTGTCAGCTATCAACCTTTAACGCGTAGAATTCGGGACTCAGCAGGAATTTCTAATCTAAGACGATTCATTGCGTATCTGAATTCATACGAGTCGCATTTCAGAAATACCCTGGCTACTCTACACTTCCGCAATTTGAAAACTGATAAGGAAAAGAAATATAGATTTATAGAAAAGTGTCACTGAACTTTTTTTCATAGAGTGATATACCATTGTCAGTATAGTAAGCACAGTATTGTGGCGCCCGTGGTAAAGCTGGTTGATACCAAGTACTTTCGGAATATATTTATGTAAGTATGATGTTTTCTACGAATTACTTGGTACTCACAGCAGGTAGGGATTTTTATTTAGGCCAAAACCTAGTGCTCATGCTAAAACAGCTCAGCTAAAACGGCGCGCAAGGCAAATGTAGACTCGGATTTAATAAGGATTGATGCACAGATTGTACAGTAGGAATAAGGAAACCAGCTTCGTATGCTGTAAATAAAACGGGAAGTTTCCTTAGTAATCAGCCATAGAAGACAAGATGGAAATGTACCAGCTGATGGGGTGGCAGATGAAACAGGCCTGTCTGGCCTCGTCCATTCCTCTATACTACTAAACTCGCCGCACTTGGAAATGTTTGTTCACGGCAACCTATGATTAAGGTAGAAACCAAAAAAATACAATACTTTATTTAGAGTCAGCATTTGATCTGACCGAAAAAAAAAAATATATGTCGCGTACATTATTCAAATATGATATACCTTGAAATTGACCCAACTACATTCGCCATATTTCACTGCGTATATCTGAATCACAGTGGCGCCAAATTGGCCGAAATCAATGGCGCCTGAAATAGGCCGACGCTCTACAGAGCGAAATGAATCCAGGTTTCGACAATGACAACTGATTTAATAGGTAGCGTACGCGTTTGAATAAATCTCATATTTGGTAATTCACTGTTCTTGCGCCCACAATCCCCCATCACTCAACAACAAATCTATGAAATTATTGTTTGCCATTAAACATATGCCATCTTTCTCGAGTATGCGTTACGAAATACTATTGAATGACAACTTCAGTTCCTCGATATGCAGCACTCCATTCGTGCGAAAAGAACATTAGAGTGAAAGACCCTCATACAAATATCGTTGATTGAATTGCGACGACAGTAGCTTTGCAGAAATGACGATTGTAGTAGCAAAAAAAAACGATTACTAAGCAATCATTGTATAAAATAAGAACTTCGTACAAAAATCACTTGTATTAAAATCTGTAACGAATACCCCGAAATGGCTGATTCCAATTATTCATTATGAGAGTACGTCAAGTGTATACGTATTACGACGCACGGTCTTTCTTCACTTTCCGCCGACGTACATATCTTCCTCTTATTTACTTCTCGTCTTGAGTGTAACACATTTGTGTTGAAGCCTTCAAGATTTGTATCGTTATCAATATCTTGTAATAGGATATAAGCAAGTTGATCAATGTGACAACAGTTGTTACATACGAAGGCGACGTGTTAAGTTAAGGAACAATCGTCAAGGTTATCTATTGATTAGACAAGAGAGTACAACACTGAAGCCACGAGCGTCTAGCAGTTATTTGAGATCTACGTAATAACTTTCATTACTTCGAAAAGAAAAACGCAGTACGCACGCTGTTTTTACAACTTACTCTTTTTCTCTCATGATTACATCATGGAAGATCAGCTTAACATCGTGCTTTCATATTCTGTTCATCTTAATACCGAAGCTATTAGCTAACTATCTTTAGGCTGGTCGTAAATTCGTATCATATTTAGCAAGTATATCCAGTGCCCACGTACATTAGTTTACGCTTTCAAAGGGCTCAATCTTCGCTGCAAGCTTTCACTACTAAATTCATTAATACAGAGTGAAGCTCGTCTGTATGTCAAACGTTCGCCGTGAACGGCCAGTATATCATAAAACGATTCCAGCTCCCTAGACTATTGAATAATAACTATCAAATAGTGTTCCACCCGAATTTTGTACCAATGTTGAAGGGATCATTTGCACGAATGAATTACTCGGCGCGCGTGCACGCTATCGTCCGCGATCATTTGACTCCCCAATGAGACAAATACATCAATGATATTTCAATCTAGACGGAACAGCCGCTACGCCCCTTTTTCACTCTAGCCCATAAAAAACCCGAAGAGATCTGCCAGGATCTCGAAACTCGCGACGCTGACACATCTCGGGCCGGCGTCAGCTGGATTGCTGAGCTTGTACGCGCGAAATGTGTATCAAATGTTTACGTGACGTAAAACGAATCTGTGTGTGTATATATGTTCATATGCGGAGCGTTTTCGTTTATTTGGGAACGAGTCAACGTTTAACGATGCCTTACCTTGTTGTTATATTTTCGCCTGCAAGAATTGATGAGGTAATATGTTGGCAGGAACACCGATGCTTTTGAGTGCGATCGGTGGTGACCCAGTGCCGCGGTACAACAGCAGCGGCAGACCAACGTGCCGTGAAGATTGATTTGTTCGACGGTGGTCCCGCATAGCCGGCGGCGTTCAAATTTTCGACTGATTCGCGCTAGTCGTGATGGCGGCTACGGTGGCAAGGCAGCGCCGATGCAACGGTTAGTTCACAATATCTATGAGTAGTGATTCAGAGACTGAAGCTGGCACTCACCTCGACATGATTTCGGACCCATTCGGTTTCGTGGCCGACGGCTTCGTCCAGACGATCAAAGCGGACACGCGATAGCTCATGACAGCAGCGACGGCAAGAAAAACGCGAGCAGCAATCTACCCACTCGTATAAGTAACGCCGCTACCAGCACCATCATTCATCGTCAGATTCCTAAAGTAATTCTGGTTTTGCAGAATGCATCGTCGATGTTGTTGTTTTAGAACGCAGCAGCGTCGCATAAGATCTATTGTCACGTCACTTGGTTCGGCCCCAATTCGAAGTTAAGTGGTAATGTCAAAAGCAACAAACAACAAAGTCACCCTCTCTAACGACCTCATAAATACAATGAAAACTCGTAATTAACTATGACGTGCATTGATGCTGCATGTTACCGCTTTTGTCGTCGTCGTCGTCGTCGTCGTCGTCGTCGTAATAATTAATTGACTGTGATAGCGGCAATTTCAGTATGTGATCCGGGATTACGATCAGAATGTCAGACGACATTAACCGTTGTTTCATACAGGCGTAGGTAAATCAATGTACGTAGATCCACTGGTAGACTGCTGACAATCGGCGGTGCTCGTCTGTTTTTTTTCATCTACAAAAGAAAGTATGCATATACATTTCGACTGGTAATTTGCTAGTTGGGCCAATAGATCACACATCCTTTTTTGGTTCGAATTCAGTGCCTGACTTCTTATAAAAAAATCGTTTGGCCATGGCTTAACAGAACCCGTCGGAAGAATCTGCTGACTACTGTTTTTGAAAAGCTAAAGTCGAATTATGAAAACGATAACCTTCTTTCTTTTTTTTACCTATACACAGTATGTTTGTCCGTTATGTACATTAGTGTAAGACAACGACTAAATTTAATTTTTATGAAAGGGCTCAATAAAAAAAGCTTGTGGCAAAAATAGTTACCAAAAAAGCGTCTTGATACAAGATAACTTCAAAAGACAGACACCCACCCAAATTAATTGTTACCCAAAGATGAACACCAGATTACGTATAAGATTGCTAAACGTTTTTCGATTATTTTTTTCGTATTTTGAATCGTTTTTTGTAGAGGGTCGTGACGATCGGTAGTGTGGCCTTATTCAAATGCCCGTTGCAGCTCCGTCTTGTCTATGTAGCGTGGCTTGTACTCAAAGGCCATCCAATAATAATAGAGTAACACAATGGTGAATATAATTTATCTTAGCTCTGCAATATCAAAAAAATATTTTTTTTAGACGCATGTTTTTGTGCGTGCGTGTGTGTGTTGAAACCTCAATCAGTACTGAGCGAAGCTTGTGTTAATGTAGCGACTTAAAAAAACGGCGCGTATTTAAATAGATAAAGGCTTTTCATGCAGATTTTCAGTCAGGAAGAAAATTAAATCGAGCAAATCGAATACGACCAAATTATGATTTAGCATATTTTTTTTTAGCAAGGCTTACGAACTTCTTAGTGACTTTTTTTAAACTAGTACCGAAGCTAAACAATGTTATCATATATTACTTTTTTTTATTCAATCGGAAGCACTTGATTATAATGACTCGTTCAGTAAAACACACTGAAGATCACGAGCTGATAAAATTTTATTTTGGCGTTACTTGGGTTGATGAATGCACAGACTCGCTTGGCCCATTTCGACAGTTTTCGTATCTTAACACAGAAGGATAGGTCTTCATGAATTGCTATGAAGCTACACTTCTTCTCTAAGAAGACGTGCTTAAGTTTAATCATATTTTGCTCTATTGATGCCGCTCAGAATCACACGCACAGCTTCGTTGATTTTTTGTAGGATATGAAGGAGTTGTGATCTGTAAAATCATCCTATATCTGTAAGATAAAGTAGTCATGTCTGTAGTACCTGCCATAGGACACTATGATGTTTGTTGTAAGAGTCAGGTGTTGTTTGTTTCTTTATTAATCCGCCTTCTAAATAGAATAGATAAGCATTTTTTTCTGGCAATAAAGGGAAAAATAAATCAAATTAATAAAAAGCAAACACCATAAATAGAGGCAGACGCAAAAATATTTCACATCATCAATTGCTAGAGTACGATGGGCACATTTATCAATTCGTTAGTAGCAGATAAACAATAGTAAACATTCTCTTTGTCCACTGAATGTATTAGGTTATTGATATTCCTAATACAAGCAATATCTTTCGGCACTATCAAACCTTCAAATGACTTCGTGTCGAGCTAAACAATCGTGATACGAAACCTGTACATTTATGAACAAGTAATTTCAGGAAGATTTAAAAAAATAATTTTTCCATAATAGCGCCGACATCTTCACGCTCTCAATCCTCGCTTGAACACCTCGGATCATATCAATAGGTTTCTTTGAATATGGCTTCAATATAAATGATTAAGTTTACTGAACAAACATCCAGCGATCGTAAGGCCTTACGCCTCGGGACTATTAAGCACAACACAACAGAAAATGATTTTTACAGGCATTGAATTTGATTTGACTGGATCTTTGAAAATTATTTGTTCTTTAAGATCTGTGGCCTTACGAAAGCCTAAATGCTTGTTGTATCAACCGTGCCGATCTGTTAGTTCAATCAGTCCGAACCCTGAGCATGTCATTGTTAGCATAGCATATGGAAATTAGATCCTACATGAAAAGATATAATTTAGCTGAGTAACTTATTCAACTATGTGACATACTTGAATAATCCTTTTAGTCGTTGGCCAATCTAGGATGTCATACTTAGTGAGGAAAATGAAGGCGGTGTTGAGAGCAATGACCTTATGCGAAAGTAAAGATCTGCACTTTTCTTGAGAGTACCCGGAATGGGGCCACAAAGCAACGATTTGAGCTATTATTAACTCTCACTATATACGGCGCTTTAGACGAGTAGAATTGATCGCCCATAATCGTTTTACCATGAACATCTTAATAATTACTGGACCGGCCATGTCTAATTGGAAATTCTGGTCAAAACATTATTAGCTTCACTGTTTGAGGATATCGTCGAACTTTATATTATATTGCTATCAGTAAGTACAGGTAAATTAATGACACCGATCCTATCGGTTGAGCATTTAGCTATTTAACGATCAATAGAATTCCCTTATAGGTTTCATGTCCGCAAACTGCGTTGCTCCTATCAGACGAATTAAGCTAATAGTATTCTCTAACAGCTTTCGTTCTATCAGGGCACCGTGTATGTAACATCGATGTGCTAATTTAGGTTTTTTTTGTAGACGCTGTACGTAGGACGTTGACCAATGATCGAACGCATTTTGTTGTTGGTCGTCTAGTTCGACAAACGGCAAGCACTCACACGTGACTCACACGGTGTGTTAATATTCTCTGCTGCTTTTGTTAAGCCTATTCGCAACTCAACTAGTTAAACTTAGTCGTATTGTACATTGGAATACGCTTATTGGCATAAGGACTAAACGTGAGAGTGACCTCGCTCGCAGCTCGCTTAAGGTGACCTTGACCTTTCTTTTGCCTCCGGTGATCCGCTGCCCAGATATTTTAGTCAATTTAGTTCATCGATGGCACCGGCATGCTTCTTCTGCAATTGTTTTCCACCGCACTCATCATCGCCGTGAATAAGTGGATGCTTTTAACGCTTTCTGTCTCCACGCTATGAACGCTATTCTGCAGAATGATGATGGGGAAAGAGATCGAACGGGTGAGGTGACCAGCAAAACTTCTTCAGTTTAAAATGTAGTTGCGAATTTTACTATACAGACTCATATTTTTACTACAACAGGATAAAATGCTGTCTAGTTCACAGTGAATATTGTTTGCTCATGAAGCTCTATTAAGAGTTGAATAACGAATCGGTGAGAAAAAAGGATAACGTTATGAATAACAAACGATGTAGAGATTGTAAATTAATGTATGTGTTTGAATGTTTTTTCTGCTCAGGTCTGATTTTGTATGCGTGCTTAATTGCGAACACGACCGAGCTTTCGATAAACCACGTGCATTAAACTCGCCTCAAGTTTTCTGCCCCCTCGGACTCGATGTTCAGTGCGTGTAGAAGTTACTCGGCGACGTGGATCGTGAAATCACATATGAGTTGAAAAATTTTCTACAGTAGCCAAGTGGTCCGAACTGTATATAGAACGTGTGTCAGAACTAGTTACAAGTTCGGAAGGTCTATTTTGAACAGATACTTGGATATCGGATATTATGCACTCGGCGGAAAGGTGTGTTGATTTTAAAATGTTTCAAGGCAATGACTAAAATGTCGATGCACTTAATAGACCCATCTCTTCGTTAAATTTCAAGAGTGTCTGATGGGGTGCTCGGCTGGAAGTGAGAGTCCAAATCTGCCCATACAGATAACAGAGAGGATTTTTTCTACGCTGGGTTATTGCGCATGCGCGATTAGAAACATGGCGGTAATTTCAAAGTAAAACGAAACCGAGGTAGTGTAAGTGCGGTATCTAACTAGTATAAGCGGTGTCATAATCCGGAAGCCTATAACAAAGGTCCTCCAAGTCCAGGTAAATCTGTGTCAAAATAAATAAAATTTAATTTTAGTAAATTTTTATTAAATTAACTTACTAGCTAATATATTGAGGCTCCTGCTAATAATTATCATGATGATAATTATTATTATGATGAAATTAATAATTGCCGGTCCTAAAAAGCTTTGTAAGTGTTTAGAAAAATTCTAGTGCACTTTTCTTTATTGACAGCCATTTCTAAACGTGCCATTGCATCGCGGTTATGCCATTCTAACATTAGACAAAGAATATGGGCTTTTCAGATAAGTACACTTGAACAAATTAGAACATTAAATAGGAACATGATTGGCCCAACAGGAATCACGATTTATGCATCACTTATTAACTAAATAGCTTTTAACTTAGTTTCGAACATAACATTTGCATTCGATGTATACCTCCACCTAATAAATACCATTCATTCGGACTAGTAGTATAAATGAAGGGTATTCAGATAATATTACAGTTATTATGTTCGGGACTCCTTCTGATAGTAATCATAAAATACTGCGTTTATCCCTGAATTGGAAAAAGCACATTCATAGGTGTACATATATATGGTCCTACAGTAGAAGCGTGCGATTGTTGTTTCTGAGGTCAGAACCATATTACCGGGTAAAAAAACAGCGGACAGCCATTACTATATTACAAACCCAATGTTTATTTATTTATTTTTGCCTCAGGCTTTTCACTCAAAGTCGGCATGTCAAGGCCGAGCGCACTAAACACATACATCGTCGAGTTTATAAACAACAGAGGCCAAGCATGTGCTGACTGAACCCTTTGAGCCGCTGCTATGACGTTACAAACTGAGCACTCGGTAAACTTTTGTAATAATCAGTGATTCATCACCGTTAATGAATCACTACAATGGCAACGAGTAGTTTACGCCTGAATTTAACCACGCCGCACAAACAGACTAGACGTGTCTATAGCATAATATGTGAACTGTCATCTATGACCAACAAACAGTTCCCCAACAATAAACATAATATATATTATGGCCACGCAGAAGTCCCAGAAAGTGTCTTCCATTATACCTTCGCATTTTTGGCCAAATACTACCACGAGTTCGTAAACACTTGGATCATTTTAATGTTATGCAAAGATACGCAAATTATATATATATATCACATCGGAATAGACGGTAGTCGGAAGTCGTCAATTGTGTCATTGGAGGAAGGTTTTCTCATCCCATATTATTCAAGTTTATTGTAACAATGGCAAAGCCATTCGGCCCTGTCTACTCATGTTATTATTACCTTTTGTAGCGTAGTTCTCCTAATATATGTTATACATACACTATGTGTATATATGTCTATACAGCAGCGGGGTTCAATAAGCGGGTTCAGTCAGAGCGGCGTTGCTGGCTAGAACAATGATAATTCTGTTTCAACGATTGTTCACTAGTATCTGTTGTTATCATTGTCACGGTTGTTGTCTGAAAACAATGCCTAAACGATTCACAGCGATGTATGATCCCCTGCTCATAAGGAGCGGAACGCGTAGTTCTCTATATCATAGCAGTTCATCGACGATATAAATCTTAATAATATTATTACGCAGAGCTGTTGTCGATAGATGGTCAGGATGTGTATTTTAGAAATTCCGGTTCGAGCAATGATGACGACAGCAGCAGTTCCGCTTGACGGGATGCGCTGCCTGCTTTTGTCGCTCTCATCACTATCATTATATAATAATCATAGTAATAATTGAGAGAGTAGAATTTTCGTAATAAATTAATAAGCAACCAGGACGATTATGTAGGCGTCGGAACGCCTGACTAAATGGCAGTAAGGATCATTGTTTGCTGGGAGACGGTCTGTGATGAATATGGACGTAGTAGCAGTAGTAGCAGCAATAATGGAAACTCCAAAGAAACCGTATTACGAATTCTACGAGTTTCCATTATTGCTGCGAGTTTTGGTGAATCTTCAATTGAAAGTGTGAATTTTTTAGATGTTATGTGTGTTGAGGGGTTAATGAATAAATACTATTCACGAACGTCGAGCCTCATTCCCAGATATTTGTCGCCATGTTCATATTCTGGACCTTGATTTTTAACAGCACTCGCACCTGCTAAATAAATCTTCACTTTTGTCTACCGCTGGTCCTGCATGAGTACTTCCTCTCTTAGCATAACTACTTGGACGACTATACCCATCGGTGTGACCATATATTACTAAATGTCGTTGTTTATTGCTTCTCCCGCGTAAAATCATCTGAACGGAGTCATCGCTTTAATAACGTTATTATGGATTATATGTTATTGAATATTGCTGGTAATAATATAAGGGATATTGGTAGGCTGAAGATTTTTTCAAAGGGTAGACTTCCGATATTCAACCTTAAGCAGATGGCCTTTTCTAGGCGACACGTTGATTTTTTCTAAAAGATTAAAAATGGAAGGTTGTTTATTTTGATTAGGCTCTATAAAATAGGCATAATATGTGGGAGGTTATGGAGGTTCTGGAATAAGGAGTTCCTCACAAATTCGCCATTTGATTTTTGTGAAAACGTTCGAGAACTTGTGAAGTATATATTGGAAAGTTTGAAAACATTTACTTTAGGAGAGCTATAGACATAACAGGGTATCGGGCTTACTAAAACGTTTCAACGAGAGCGCGCGAGCTTACTTTCAAGGATATAAAAGGATGCTAGCAATTTAATAGCCAGCGCCTGGACTGTAAGTAACTTTTGGTTAAGCAAGGTTTTAACGACAAATGGACGTAGCGCTAATAGCCGACAGTGTATTTATATATAAAGGTGCAATAAAATTATCTTGGTTCCATGCTGGCAATTCTAATGTTGAAGTCAGGAACTTTTTCAGATATAGGCAATGTGGTATAGGATTCATTGCAATAAAAGAATGAAGCAATTAGGAAGATCAGGCTAACGATAGCAAAGCGGCCGTTGGGACGTTCCAAAGGAAGGAGAACGGGATTCCTATAATAGACTACGTCACCAATAAGCAGGAGAGAATTTCAGGCAACAGAAGAGCGGGATTCTTAAAGTAAGATAATAGATTAACTAAATAGGCGGGTAGAATTGCTAGGAACAGAAATTTGCAACAGAACACCATAGCCAAAACGACCTGGTTTTAAAAGAATGGAAACCAGGTAATTCGTAACTATTACAGCCGGCTGATGTAATAGTTGCGTTGGGACAACAGAACTACTGGACGATCCCAATGGAGTCACTGCTTTTTCGGGTCTTGTGTACGTTGCTTAAGCCGTTAAGCATTACGTTGGACAGGTGGCTTTCAGCATGCAAGAAAGCGTGTTTATGCTCGGACACGGACCCACACCAGCCTGTTTTTCTAGGTTTAAAGGCAAACATGTTATCCACTGTGCCATCACGGAAGCTAATGGAGCAACTGCAAGCAAATAACATAATAGATAAGACAAGATAATTGCCATCGGACCATTAGCTTTAGTGTGTACCAAAGCTATAGTTTAAGATATATGAAGTAGTAATATAGTGACAGCCAAGGAAGCGTGGAATAAAGCCCGAGGATCTGTTTAGCAATAACTAACGTACTCAAAGTCTGATGAGCGTATTATTTATGATTATTACATACCTGCTAATAAAGTAATCCGAATAAATACTGTCACAGTGTATGATTTTTTACGAATCTAACCTAGACGAATCCATGTCGTTTCCTTTCCTAGATCAGGATTCTGTCTATAATTGATCTTCTTCCCTTTGCGGTCTTCCGACCGTTGGCTACCCTATCAAATGACTACTTCTACAGTTGGTTTTGATCATTTGCGTAGCAAAGTATCACTCATGTATGTCCTGTTGGCAGTCATTGACGCTCTTTGTTCTTACCCTACACAGCTAAAATATAAAATTCTAATATTATTATATTATAATTACAAACTACTTTTGAATATCAGCAAACACTCGCTATAGAAGCTTTGCGCAAGGAAAATGATAAAAGCACTTCAATGAGTATTAGTCTCATGTAACAAGCATTTCTTCATACCTTTACTAAGTATATCTTTCGGATGAATTATGCAGTTACGTGCACTTTCCACTGCGCCTGCTTTCTATCCTATTCAGATATTTTGCCCATGACATTTTTTACCAAGCATAGCGAGAAAGAATACGGTTCTTTGCTATTCTCCTTTTCAATAGCAGTACTGCAGGAATCGGCAAACCCTAGGGGAAAAAATGAGATCCTGTATCGTTTCCTCTTTGACGACGACGACGACGACGACGAGTTCCATCATGGAAGCCAGGCCCCGACCATTCATCGAAGCAACATAATAAAGCGTTCATTTACTTTCCCTACCTCAGGCTAGACTTAGTCAATAGCTCTCGGACACTAACGGTCCCGTATGTCTACGAGCCTCTAGAAGTAGTTATACTGGTTGATTATAATTTAACTCTATAGCGCGCTATCGTGATCCGGCTTGACTACACCTACTATACACACTTTTTTGTTGACAAGAAAATCCTTTCAAATAGTTACTTATTTTCTTTCTTTCTTTCATTGCTTCGAAGTTAAACTTCAGCACATTTTCCTTTAACTGTTCAGGCAACGGTTCCATCACTATCGGCAATGGCATCATTCCGGCACCATCGGATCCTAGTTTTCCTGTCCGTTGACATTCGTTGTCCGTTCATTGAATACAGCCATGAAATTTTGTTTCAACGTAAACCTCGAACGGTGGCAAAATATGCCGCTTGCTAGCTGATCAATCAGCCAAGCAGGCGGCCATAGCAGCTACCATTCATTTATTCGTTCTTTCTTTCGCCGTTGACTTTCTTCGTCTCTTCATATTAGCTTTGGATCATATTTTGGCTGCGTAGTCCCTCCAACAGAACTCCGCCTTCACTCGAACATTGCAGTGCCATCGCCCAACAACCCTAGCCGTTTATTTGTTCGTGATGCTCTTTGCAACACGGCGTCGGCGAAGCTAGTGACGCAAACGACGATGAAGTAAGCGCCAAGACACAAGAGGCCGCCTCCACTGTGGTTGTGTGATGCGACGCCTCCGGAGTGGATCGGAGACGGTTTAGTCAGCCATCACTATTATACAATGGCAGATCCTGTGTCTCCATTTTATCGGTGGCCGCGCGTTTTAAATTCGTCCATTGGCCCACCTACTAGGTACTGGTCACTCAGCTGGGCTGACGAAAGCCACTTGCTTTATTGGCTCGCTAACTGCGACGAGTGTTCTGCACGAAGACCGCACGAAAGGGTCATTGTAACCTTAGTAAAAGTGATGTTAATGATGGTGATGATCCCGATGACGATAACGTTTCGACAATTAGGCGGTTTTTTTTGTCCTGACACTTAACTTTCTTTCTATAGAAGTCTGATTGATCTGGTTAGTCGAGGTTGGAAGAAATAGGCCTCTCTAGTGTAAAGATATCTTAAAACTTGCGTCCGAACCATATCCAAAGCGCACGGTTGACAATCTATATGAACCTGCATGAAATAAAAATCTTGTAGACTTTGCGTCGTAAATTTTGAAGAACTATGACAAGCGAAGCTTGCCACGGACGTAGCTTTAGTTCAATTGAATTAATATAATAATAAATTTAAGTCTTCGATAAATTCTAGAAATAGCATGCAAATATAATGTAACAAATCTGCATACGATGCTTAATGCCGATCCAATTTATTAGTATTTGAATTATGCTGTAAGCATGTCAATTCAGTGGTCTCCACGGTTAACCCTACAGATTTGGATCTTGCAACATTTCTCGGATGGATGCACACATATCGTCTTAATCGTCTTGTTATTCTCTTGAGTTATTATTGAGATGAAGTAACATCTCATTTAGGGTTTCGTTATTTGCTGTTGTTTCCTTATACGTCCAAGTTGACATTACGTACGCCATGTGCGGGCAGTGGCCATCGTGCCGTCATTTAATGCATAACTTCTCCGAGCTATTAAGCACTTCTTCAGACTGCAACACCGTACGTTTAACCGATCAGTGGCAAAAGCTTTTGCCTCGTTGGATTCCGCTGCTTTCAGTCTGGTATCTGGGTGTCTATCTGTTCGCAAAGGACCAACAAAACTCTGCTGATCTTGTCAAGCAACAGCGGCTCGTTTCACTCTTGCCTGATCTCTGAATAGAGATTGCAGAGGCAGACCGTACTAGTTACATGGCGCAGACACGACGGTCGCGGCAGAGGCAAATGTGGATCGCGTCTTGCTGCCGATATGAGCACGAAACTCCGATATAGTACTACGAAACATGTACTCATGCGTTTGGCCGAAACGAAGAACCAAAGTGTCCGGCAAATCAGCCGGCAGCCTGTCGGCCTGGTCGACCAATCGGTCATCCAGCGCCACGGACACAACGGTTCCGGATGTCGTTGCTGTTATTGTTCCTGTTACTGGAACTTTTTCGTCGAGAGCGAACGACGATCCAAGTGTCGGGCGCTATTTTGGCGGGAAGATTCAAATGAAGATGATTTCACGCTTTCATTGTATTGTGTATGGTAGGGTGCAACACAAGTCGTAACCATCGCTATCATCGTCACGAATGTTTGCCTGTATCAGCTCTTCGTTGCGGCCATTTACTTGGTTGACATGGTGTCGCCCACGCTGCTCGTATACTTCCAGTCCCGCTCCTCCCTTTTGGGTGAAACGAGGACGTACTGCTAGTGTTCTTATTCATCTCTTCTATTTTTTTCGTTCATGCGAAGAAGATTATTGACGGTAAGGCAGTGGTGGCAAACTACAATGAGTTTTGTATACCGTCTACAGAGAGCCGTTGGTAGAGGTTGGCAGGACATGCAGTGAATACACAGGTGAAAACAACGGTTGGGAGGTTATACATTTAGGCATGTATCAACCGGTATAAACAAAGCGAACGATGTAGTAGATAAAAATATTCGGCAAGATAAGCGTTACGATAAGCCGTAGTTTGCGTCACGGTAGGCTATGAGGAAAACCAAATTGCTGGCGCATTTCAAGATTTACTAGACACAACTAACTTCGAAATTTAAGTCTTATCTTGTTTACCAGAACGAATCCAATGGTCGTGTCGGAAGAATAAGCTATTGAGAACTGCTAGCAAACAACCAAAGAGTTTAAGCTTCAAGAGATTTTAACCTGTCTTTAGGTAAATAACACGCTAAACAAATGTAAAAAATATTTACACATGTTTAGAATGTGGACATGGGCAAATACCTAGCTCCACTGCCCAGGCCTATTCACCCAAATGTGCGAATTCTTCCGGCTTATGCCGACTTTTCGCGAAGTAGAATCTTTCAGATAACGAATTAGTTAGTCAAGTGTTGAAGGTTACAGCTTGACCACTGCCCAGCCCTGTTGAATAAAGCGATGTCCTTGTCGCTTGAATAGTTGGGATATGGTTGCTTTTGAGCTTGAGGCAAGACTCTCTTGTGATCTAATTCATAATAGGGCGTTCGCGTGAGTGCGTAATTGTAACGTGGGATAGCGGCCATTCGTTTCATTCTTTATTGTAAATTCTATGCTAGTTTGTGAGCCCGCCGACAAAATGGCATCTCTGAATAAGAGCGACGTGATTCGTCTGATCCTTGAGTATCGGAAATCTAAACCCAAGCTAACACTCACTGATGATTATGCAAAAGGCAAGAATTTCAACTAAGATAGGAACTGGAGAAATACTTCGATGGGGGGGTTCTGTAATAGAAATATGGTATATTAGGACATAAATTGGATCCGCAAGGGTGCGTATAAATTGAAACTACGTTTTTATTTATAAACTTCTTTAGTTAACCATAGCTTCCTTTAGTTAACGTTTGGCTGAAACCTATGGTTCTTTTGATAAGCAAATAAGATGGAATGTTGTTACATTAAATCTTCTATGCAAATAAAAAGCTAATTGGTTCTTTCGTCGGTAAAAACTTAATTTACCCATGATTATAGGGGCCGTCAACCACTGCTTTCCTTCGATTAACCACTAATTATTCGACAGTTGTGCTTAAGGCTCATCTTAGATATGTGTTTATTACTACGCTACTATGCCTATACCAACGATTCTCTGTAAAGCAGTATTTTTCCACTGATCATAATAAAACCGATTAAATACTCATTTCAGGACAGCCTCTATCATCCAACCAGTCCTGGAATAATGCTTTACACAGTAAGCACGCGTATGGGTATGTAAACGTTTCGTATATTTTATTTCAAAATTCTCTTTTATCCTTTCAATATACAGACGGGTCTTATAATCCGAGCAGGACGCCTCTGTCTTGTATTGTAGGACAGCCTCTCAATGTCCGGGACAGCATGGCCAATACGCATCCGTTTGAATGCGATGACCATACCCAAAAGGCATGTTGCCAAACTGGTTCAAGTGTCAGCGTTGGCAAAAATTGTTACCGACTAATAAGGGTTGGGAAAAGCAAATATGAAGAAAGAATAGCAAATAAAGCCAGATAAGGTGTCGTCATTAAGGTTAATATCTGCTTGTGTCGTTGGCACGCCGTTTCATAAATGTGTTTAGGTGCACGTGTTTAATGCTATACCTAAAAATAGGTGATAGTTTCTTCACATAGGATGGATAACTTTAACATCAAAAATGCATAAGGAAAGATTTTCTATATAAACTCATTAAACTTGTGAGAAGCTCACGGGCTCAGAGAGTAGCGTGTGGGCTGAGGATCATATAATGCTAGATTCATTCAGATAATGAAATTAAAGCATGTCTAATGGGTGTGTCGGTATATTAATGCAAACGCTTCCCAATAGGCGTTGATATAGCTCTCAGATAATGTGTTCCATCTTTATATAAGAAAGGCGATCCTTAAGCTTTGAT
This sequence comes from Varroa jacobsoni, assembly GCF_002532875.2. NCBI lineage: Eukaryota > Metazoa > Arthropoda > Arachnida > Mesostigmata > Varroidae > Varroa > Varroa jacobsoni. Next base: position 90,111 of record NW_019213544.1, on the reverse strand, counting down.
ATAACATTCTTACCGACGCGATCGCCTTCCGTAGTATATTGAACAGCTTAATGGCCGTTCGCCGACGATCGAAAGCAAGATTTGGATGAAAGGAAGTGGAATTCTTGTAAGAAAAACAAATCACATGTTGTTGTTGTTATTAAGTCGATAACACCAGTAGTTTAGACTCAGCTCGGTGGTGCAGCTGCTTCTGTTCCCACACCGAGAGCGGCGTTCGCCGACAATATATACTATCGATCTACGTATCTACTGCGACGAATCACCTATCCGCAATGCACAGACGATACCTTCTGCTATCGTGTTGTCTCGTGCGCGAACAACATTATAATCATAGCCGTCACATGGGGCAAGGGGAGCTTACATTGTCGTCATTGCGCGTCTGCCCGATTTTGTCAAGTACGCCATAGCGTCAACGCTTACAAGTGATACAATTACAGCTGCCACTTCAGCCTGTTCTACTTGCTCAGTCTTCGCGGAGTCAGCGCTTTGCAATGAACGCTTAGTTAGTAAATGATGATGAGGCCTTGTTTCTCTCAGATCTCGCCGATGAGTCGCCAGAGACGTGAGCATGAATCATTTGATCCAGCGCGCGGCCTAATAAGAAACTCGCAATTCAGTCAATAATGGTGTCCAATGATGATGGCCACCGTGGACCGCGGTTAAAGAATACCACCAGTAGCTATGGCAACGCTGGCATTGGCTGGTTTCGTTCCAAAAGGAAAGTGAAGGCATTGCGCCTCCTTTCCCTACTTCGTCAGCGGAAAGCCCTTCGTGTTATCGCAGAACGCTCAGCCAAGCAAAGTCAAGCAGGCAGATCAGCTGTTTGAACCGACGACGGGACTCCGACCTTCGTCTGGATACAGACAGCGCGCGACGTGCCAATAGACGCATGTGGCCCGCCAACGAAATTGGCGTAACCCGGTAAAAGCCAAATGAAAACGATGGTTGAAGTGAGTCGTAAATAAACAGTGCTCGCAGTTAATAAAGTCAGTCTTCGGGTCGTTACTGTTACCCATAAAAGGTATAGTTTAGCAAAGGAAGAGGAAAAGGGTTTTTCTCATTGCTGATATCAGTCACTGTTTGTCCATACTTCCTGGGCTTCGTTCTTCACTTTACGAAGGACAAGGTGCACATTTAAAGCATGACTAGCGTCGTCGAGGGGTCTGCGCGAATCTCTGAGTTTTGTGAATCCAGGATAATGGGTTCAAAATCGAAGCTTCTCTCTGCATCTTCTTGAGTGGAATTACATTAATGGTGGAATAGCAACTGCTGATGAAGTATATGTTCAGAACTTCTCATCTCACGCGGTGCAGTTGTGAATATTTCTTCTTCTTATAGAAACAAAAGTACGTTTTGAGTGTGTTCTGACCGGTCATCGGTGTTCGAATCCGGCGGGCGTAGACGGTAAAACGGGCATGGTCATTTTTATGCGTTCAATACGGTGGAATGATATTGTGGTGTTGGCTTTGGATTGATAGTTTCAGGATTATTATTCAGTGCATTCAGTGCCTATACAGAAGAAGCTGCCTTACGCCAGAGTAAATATCAACTTACTGACGACGGTGTCCTTGTATTATTCCAATATGTTTGCCGTTTAAGATTTTCTTTGCAACAAGTGCTTTTATGGACTATAGAGTGGACTGATATTCAAGGATATACCGATGCCGAACTCAGCGGTCCGATGCAGCCGATAGTCAAGGGGCCGTCTCCTCCGTTCATAAATCAAGGTATGAAGCGAAAGATTGTTTTAGACTATTAGTAAAAGTCGCTAGGGAAGGTAAAGTGCCGATATGACCCCGGTTACAACAACGACGCCAGAGCATGCCTATTTTACAATATGCCACCTACAAAGGGAAATAGACCACGGTTCGCGAGTTGAGATTCTTTTCAGCTTATTATTTCAAAATCGGCGCCCTGCAAATTAAAAAAAAATTTATTTTTTTGTGTCTGCGTTCAGTGCCACGTTTGCAAAGTCGACAAATATTTAATGAAAGGACTGAAAGAAGTGTGAGTGGGCAGTGTCAGAACAAGCGGTCGGAGGATCTTCACTGTTCATTATCACCAATCATCACTTTTCGATCTGATCTTCTTGAGTTCTTCCTTCATTGATGCTTTACGTGACATATTTATTATATATGTCAGTGTTTTTTTTTTGTATCAGCAATCTGTGTCACCGCAGTAACAACGTGTGTCTTTAGCGTTGTGTGGTTCGAGCCGGAGTATGCCGCCCTACGAACGTTTGCCTCTGTATTCATTCCATGCTGCTAAAATCTATATAGATTCATATGCTACCTTCAACGAGTGCTTAATTTTTTTTAGCGAATACACAGGATTGCACAAAATGGAGCTCGGCGACGACATTTCAACAATAACTGGCAGAAAGTTTTTGCAGAAACACAATCTGCAAAAACGTTTTACGAGAAGGAAGACATTTTTCGTTCACATGAATGGACTGACTATGGTTTTAAATGCATTTCTAAAGCTTCCCTGTTTTCAGGCTGGTGTTTCCCTATTGACGGACATTAGACTTGTGCACAATATATAATATCCGTTTAGCTCAATTGGGCTCGAGTAAGGTATTCTTCGTAAACAAAAGGTCTGTTTGGCAACTCAGTCGCTCGATATCACAAAAAAAATCCGTTGGATATAGTTTTTGCCTGGTTCTTGCCCCTTTGTCCCAATGCGTCATTCGAGACTGTCATCATTGGACAACATAAGGGTAACATCCTTAGAAGTTGGTTCTTAGGTCATTTTTTTAGATTCGACTATAGTGGATTCGAAGTAACGCATCTTCAAATGTCTATTGTCTGACAACATTGAGCACGTGGTCTAATCTCTGATTTGGTCATGAAGAGTTTTTAGTTTTGTTGAACAGGTGCAGGCGCAGGTAGCGGAAAAGGACTAGCGAGATTACTAGCACCAAGAGCAATCGTTCCGGTTCAGAGGCCATGTCGGGTTCTCCCAATGACAAATTCGTTAAGATCTGTCATAACAGATTTGTTTTGAATGACCTACAATTTTTGATTTTTCACATGACAAACGCCATTTGAGAGGTAAAAGTACAGCTGCATGTTACCTAGAACGTGACCGAAACGTTTCGATTTTTTCAGCGAAGGAGCTTAGGAGCGAGTGTGTGACATGCAAAGGTCTGCAACAAACGCCCAGCCCTGTTCTAGAAAAACTAGATGAATCCTCGTAGAGTTATACGTATCTTCACGGTACAGCAAAGGAAAGAACATCTGGAGTCGAGAAGCAAAAGATATTATAAAAATAGGGCATCTTAAATATTAAATTCATTCTGGTAAACTGTTGAAGCTTTATCGATATGTTTTCATGGGTTTTTGCGCTATCGACAACTGCCAATGTTCGTTCTGAATACAGGCGCGAATGCTTTGCCTGTTACTGTTAATAATAATAACAATAATGATGATGTTTATAATAACATTGAAATGCAGTGATCGCTTCTGTGTATTTTCGTTACATACAATCTACTGCTCCTGTTGGCTTGTAATAGACGTGTATTTGTTTTGCGAACTTCTGAATCTGTCTTTAATTTATATGGATGGCTATAGAAACATCTTTTTTTTTGTGTTCTGAGTTTTACAGTCTGGTATCGTCGTTAGGCATTCCATCCGATGGTTAGTTCCCACGAGGAAAGCAAATGTCTATGCCCGGATTTGAACCTAGACTGTGCTAAGATTTGCATGCCGCTACGTTACCCACTAAACTACCATGGGGACCATAGAGACCCTCCGTACTGTTGAAATACGCTATTGAGGAACGCCATGCTGTTCAGATTCTGCTTTAAACCTACGCTCAAAAAAAACAGATAGATAGATATATATAGCTACCTAACAAAAATACTATGTGTATCACTGAACTGAACGCAGTGCATCAGTCATTGTGAAGTGTTTTTTACTAGTTGTTTTGAAAATGTCCAATAAAATATAGCCATTGTCAGAATTCAGAGGCCATCCATTGTTTTGCAGAATCATTTTCGAATTGAGATCTACAACGTGGATGTCCTACTTACTGCTCAACTTCAGACGCACTGTAGTGTTTAAATAATTCAAGTGAATGTTATCGAAGGCTCTCAAAAATGCCAAAGTGGTAATTGAAACCTCTGAATGAGCTAGATAAAAATTAAGCTGACTTCTAAAGGCATAGATTTTGATTGTATCGTATGATATGATACAAGAATTAAAATCTAGAAAAAGTTTAAATCATTCCTCATTGTAGACAAACAATTATAGCAAACAATAATCTAACTAAAAATAGACCTAGATAAGTCTAAAAGTGGTTTTTACACATGGTAATTTTTTTTTTATTATGGCAGCATAAGTGCGTTTTGTTAGTCTCCAAAAAGTAACGACTGAAGCTAGAAAAAAATAAATCTTCAAAGAGCTAAACGAGAGACCTATCGCGCAACGAGTAGCCTCTAACTATTGTTCATCCGTTCTAGCGAGTCCAGTATACCATAAACAGTACACAATATACCTTCCGTGAGAAATATTTGCGGCTAAATATATACCCATTTTATTCATACCGATACGATGGAGCCTTTAATCGACAAAAAGCATTATACGTGAAGAGCATTATACAGTATTATTCGGCTGAGTACGAAGCCGTAAGGTATTCTATAACGAGTTCATATAGATGCTAATTACCAAGATTAAGTTGAGTAAAAGCTTTTGCTTCTGTGCACTGGCTAGGTCTAATGAAGGTTGTATTTATTCGAAGAAAACCTTGGAAGACAGGCCTGAAACTTTGCTGACCAACTATTCGATCGCATCTAATAAGTAATTTGTATATCATATGATTGCACTTTCGCATATTCATCTGTGGGTTTGATTGGCGTCTTGTTGAGGTAAAGCGTTAGTCATAAGTGTTATAAGAATCTACTTATATAAAACTAATTGCTATTTATAATTACGTAAGGTTTCTCTTCCCACTGAAATTACATAGGCCAACCAGAAAAATCGCCTTAGGCCTTTTCTCTAGAAATACAATGCGTGCAGTGCTTCTAGCTCGAGATCAGTTGACTAAGTCAGATTTCTATATGTTGCTATCTTGGTTTGAATTGTAATATCAGGTTGATCGGAATTATAATAATAAATTATACGTACTTCACTTTAGTACATTCTAATGTCTCAAGCGTTAGGCCTGACTAGGATCATCTTTATTTCAAACTGGGCGTGTAAAGAATCCATTATATGTATAAACAAGGCGGCATAAAGCCCCCAATAAGGCCGCAAGACGAATAATCAAATACATTCACGAAAACATGTTGCAGGCCGTGATCTAACAGGGCAGCAGTTGTTTCACTGGTGCATCCACACAGAAGCTTCTTATTTAAACACAACTGTAAAAAAACATTTTGAATGGCCTCTATTTACTGAAGGAATGTTTCCCTCCTCGTCACATAACAATGGATACGTATATTTAACCATCCATACATGTACAAATAGCCATGTATTTATGGACGGATACTGTGGCGTAAAGGGGCGTGTTTCAAATTCTGCCAAAGGAATCATTCAAATAGTCCCTTTAGCAGTTTGCTATTTCTTGAGCTCTTGAAGAACGCATGAAAAACGAAGAAAAAATCAAAAACAATCAGAGAGACAAAGAAAGAAATTCCTCAGAAGCGAATTCTGCAGCCAGTTGGGCGCTGTCTTGTTTTTTGCCTAGCGTTGACATCGTTATCCGCCGCTCAGCTCGCATCAGCTGTTCGACCACATCGAACCGTGTGATCATCTATTCTTCATCTTAGGCCGCTTTTACCGCTGCTGCCATCGTTTTCGATGCGGCATTAGCGATTCCACAGGAACTAGAAAAAAAAAAACGAAGTGAAAATGCTTTTGCAGCGCCGGAACGCTCTGCGGGAGGATTTTGATTTTAGCGGATATCACAGAGAGAGAAGAGGAGGGCCCGCGACAATTCAAATCACATAAAATAACCAACATTATTCAACAACAAGATACCAAGTACAAACACAATAATGGCAAAAGCTCTAGCATCAATGTTCAGAATCTACAGCTATAGCCGTGACAACTACACCGATAACAGCGTTATGCCAAAATTTGTTAACACGATTTCCACGACTGTACGGCCAAGTTATAGGGTCTCCGCCTCACGTTGACAACAACGTATTTGATGCGTAATAATAATCGTACATTATTAATACATTATTAAATCGGTGCTCCTTGTAGCAACATTAAGTTTTGTGTCAGTCTTCCATTCTTTATTCCTCGGCGGTCACCTTGTCGGTCCCGTTTTGATCGGGGCGTCTGATAAGTACCGGATGGGCCATCAGACCTACGTATGAAGTCATGGATGTCGATTTGATGGATAGTGTAATCTTTATTTTTTTTGACAGAAATTTTCTACCGCCCGTTCGGCTTTAGCCATAACGAATACTTATCGTATGTATTTAGATTAGATTTCGTCATAATGAAGCCGTGGTTGCCCATATACAAGCCACAGTTTTCGCGGTTGGCCTATATGGTGGTTCAACCCCATGTTACTTTGACCGCTGTTGCCAGCTGGTCGGTGCAAAAATTCTTTATTTTTAGCCTAAGAAATATGTTTTATGTTGATATATCTTTAACGGAATTTAGGTCTTTTCGTCTACGTCGACGGAGCACCACCAGAACGGAATCCATTCCATAGGGGTTAAGTGTGAGGCCTAGCATAACTCGGCCCGGCGATTAGACTCATTCCCGCCGAGACCGCTACTCACTGATTCTCAGTTCCTTTTTCATTCCGCGTAACTTTTCCAACCCGGATCTTCATTTAAAAGTATTACGGATTGGTGAGAAGGAGTGGGCGGTGTTTGCCGAGTCAATCGGTTGGGGTGATCTGTCGAGTTCCATACCTGACCAGACAAGCTGTGTTCTATACGAAAATTGATTCTCTGCGTTTCCTGTGAATACGACAATAAGTAAATCAACGTCAGTTTTAGTGTAATTGTACGAAATTCAGTCATCAGATATACGTATGGCTGTGATTTTTTTTCTTCTGAATAACGTAAAGCTTCGAGCCAGAGAAAATGACGTTTTCTTAGGTAATGTGTTGATTTCATTAGGTCTAGTCGGTGTTTCAGTTCGGTAAGGGTGGACCTTGAAACCTTTATATGTTTAAAAAATATATATAGTGACCTCGATATTTAAAATAAAAACATTTTTCCACACTAATACACATGGTGACATATATTAGCAATAGGTTCGTTTGTAAACTCGATTTCGAATTCTTAGATGGGTAAAAGTTATTTGAGATGGAACCGTTCGTAGAGTAGGAAATAAAATCACCTGAATACGTCCTAAAATAGACGATAACGAAGGCTTTCTTATATAAAGTATAAATTAGCAAAAAAAGTAACAGTCAAGTCTTCATTGGCAGGTACAGTAATAACAATATGGTTGTTCAAATTGATGCAATGATTATATAAAAAAAAGATACCAAAAAAAACAGCTCTACGATGCATCCGCTCCTTATCGTGATCGCGCTTATTCTTTCTACTTCTTCAATGAAAAAGGGAAAATTCAAACCAGATCTGATTTTTCAATTTAGTGAGTTGAAATGGTTCCCTGTGTGAATACGTCTTCGAAATCGAAAGGTGTAACACTAAGAAAGGTTGCCTCCATTAGAAATCTAGTTGAGGTGAGCCTTCTGGGCTTCTCTGGAGTTGCTGCAATAAACCTGTGAAGCGGTATAGTAACATCTTTACTTTCCCGTTAGTCATTTGTTGTAATCGTTGTTGCCAACAATTTGAAACAGTATTGCAGCATGCTTCTGGTTACCCTAGCGAAGCGCTTGAAAAGATATGTAGGAGCTATGCGATCTGCCCCGTATAGTCTTCAGGTGAATATACCGAAAATCGCTTGTTCAGGTTTTGCAGTGACGTAGTTAGAAAGGTAATTACGAAGAGTTCAATATTTGACAAGAACCATTAGTGGGATATATATCATTGTTACAGAATGACGTAGGCAATCAAATTAAGCTGCGCTTTGATTTTACAAATAAAGGTGCCTTTTCTGGAAGATTGCTTTGTCCGAATTTAAAAGGCAGGAGCTGGTGCGCGAAAAGCACGTGTTTCCAATTCCGATTTTAAATCAGAAGCTCCCCTTCATTTGTTGGCGAGGTTTATCTCAAATGATATATGGACCCGTAAATCAAAATGGCTGAACCGCTAGATGCGGAGAAAGAAAGATTTGCCACCGGAGATAACTGGCAACGTCTCACATTGGTAACTGTAGTGGTTGAAACCCTTCCGCGTCCTGCGTTGCGAGCTAATGGTGCTTTCTTAATGTACGACCCTAACCAACTTCAACGGATTAGACTTCATTAGTTTACTGTAAGAAGTAGTGAAAACAATGCATGTACGCAGAATCTGGTTTTGAAGGCGCAGTCGTGTGTTAGCTTACGATCACGGTAATATTATCACCATGATCAGAATATCAGATCGCTTACAAAGTTTCTTTTTATTGGAGTAGACGCAAAACTTGAAACTTGTATAAGTCGACATGCGGTATTTAGTCAACCGGTAGAAGTTACCGGATTTTCGGTTTGTATCTCCCGTCTGCCGCTTCTGAGCACAATTCCATATATTCTACCCCAAATCAGTGTTTTGAGTTTGAGGTGCGGTATTACTGCTAAGCATTCTTTCAAAAAGCTAGCAGCTTTCAGTGCAATACGAAATAAGTCTACTTCTGATTCGAAACCTAGACCACTTCTGTGGCCCGCGGCCTGATAGACGAACACGTTACCACTGCACCATTGCTGGGATCACGTATGCTGTCCTGTTATTGCTGTCCCTGAGGTATCTGATGCTATTAAAACCCAAACACAAGAAAACCCGATATATTTTTCGCCTAATATTCCCCTCTTTAAATCGGTTACTAATATAGCAGAAGACTCAAATGGTCGTATAAACGTAAAACTTTTATTAGAAGCCTTTACTTGCCATGAGAAGCCATACCATTATCGTTCGCTCTGTAGCAAAGCATACCTATGTCTTTTTGCGCGCGCACACCGCCTAAATGACAGTAGCTCCCCGTTGGAAGTGGCGTATTAACAGATCAGTGAGATAACGTGACGCCACTCGCGTCCGCCGCGCAGCCGTCGCAACTATTACTAACAGGACCAACAGCGGTAGCAGCAACGTCGCCGCTATAGGCATCAACAGATCCCTTCGATTTTCCGGTAGTAATGCGTTACGCATCTTCAAATGTTTTTCTGCTATGGTGCGTCGTGGAAACATGGCAAGAATGTCAATGATAATGATGATTTTAATGACGCGAACTGTAATGGATAGTGGCAACAACGGGAACAGCAGCGACGATGGCTGCAGTTCGGCGATGATGTTGCGCCATTACGAGCCAGCAGAAATGTGTCTCCCAGCGTAAGATGACTGGTCACCGGTAACAGTATCATAAGCTACTGAATCATATACTAGCACTCGACGTGCCAGCCGCGGCTGCCGTAGTATTCCCCAGTCCCGCCCAGGATAAACAGACAGATGATCAGAAGTACACTGGTAAATTGAAAACGCGAGCCTGTACACGGTCCCGTCGGAGCAACACTCCGACGTCGTAAGGGCTGAGACGATGGCATGCGATAATGTTTGCGATAGAATGACCGTAACGGCGTCAGCTGCGTTGACCGCTATGCCGAGAAGAAAGGAGAGAACCGTGCGGGGCTCCATAGACTCGAAGCCCATAAGTTAGCGCAACCAACACCCTTGGCCTAAGCCTGGAGTTGTGAACGAAGGGGCCGAAGACTCTTGTTAGTGCTTCTATTACCATAGCTGTAACCACGGCAACAACAGTTTGTACAACAGCATACCGGCAAGCGCTCCGTCGCTTGCCAACAGATGCGAGAAGGTCGGCCTGCTATGACAATGCCGGGTTAGAACGGGAGACGTACACGCAGCCTGGCTGTGTCCCATAGGTTCCAAGTCTGCCAGCTCATTCGAACAGATTATCTATTTAAACAATTTGACTAGCTAGCTAAATAGTAGGAAGCAAACTGATTGCATGAAAATTGATTTAATTTTTGATACCATATCCGTACGTAATAGAAGCGAGCGGGACAGAGAGAGAGAGTTACTTAGTGGCACTGTCTGTTGCGTACTGTTTTTCCAACAGAACGCCTAAGACGAGGGGCTTTCCATTCTTAAAAAAAAACCTACCCAAAAGAGTAACAGTCCATCCGGCTGCCGATCATCGAGTTTAAGGATTAATTCAATTATAGATGAAGAAATATGTGGGAAGCTTTTTTGCGTTTCGCAGACTTCGGGCCAATAAATAGCCACCGTCCCTAATCACTGGTAAATGAAATTGGTAGCGGTACGCTTTATAACGAAGGCGTTCGTAGAGTTTGGCTAAACGTGTTCTTTGACAGCAAGTCTATTAGAAACCTTTTTCTGCCTCCAAGATTTCCGACGAGACGGAACAACTATATTGACTCAAAGATGTCGGAAATAAATTTATCGAAAAGATTTTGAATAAAATTCTATGTATTTATAGTTTGCCATCACTTATGCTCCAGTCTAATACGTGTAACAACAGACCGTCATTAAGAATTGATATCCTAAGCATTATTTTGCTTTTGGATATTTTGTTGGATGTTAGTTTATCAAAAACTTCTTGAAATAAATGCAGCGTTTCATCAATTAATTCGGCAAGTTCGAACAAACTTGAAATATCTGTCAGGCACTCGGCTAGCATCTTCACGACGCGCTGACGTCAAGCACATACACTGCTGTGTCGAAAATTTTATATTATAGTTATATCTAAGGGTCATGTTTGATCCAAGGAAGCATGGGCATTAAACATTTGTATTTGCGCATGAGGAGCAGAAGCAGTAGGACCCTGTAAGGACAGACACAGACGGAACTTAATGAAACTCCCTATGACATACAGACAGGATGACAACAAGCGCTCATCAATGGTAGTTATGGTTTATTTACCTGATTCGACCGTGTGCAGTAAATATAGATATGAAATTTCATTTAAAACGATGTTTTAAATCTTTTAGAACATAACATCGTAATTTTTCATTACTTCTGAAAGCAAATCTCGTCTGTGGTTTGTCAGTCTCTGACAATGGGCCATAATGATAATCGTAGGATTTTGTCATGTGGATGTAGTTTCGAGTTCCGCCCCTAATAGGAGGGCAACGCCCGACGGAATCACAAATGGATAGCTACGACATTTGACTGTTTACTTACAACTGAGGTATAGAAGATTTGCTATCATATTTCTAGTTGGAAATTCAGCAATTTCATTGAACCGTCTGGGCGTTTCCATTTGTTGTTACTTATTTATATTTATTACGTTATGTGCAGCCGTCTTTGTTAGTTGGACCGCTGTGCGTTGTCTGTGTGATCCGAAAAAATAACATAATAAGTTACAAGTTAGGCAGTACGAGAAATATTTATCTGTTTCATTGGGGGGCGAGAGCTCCTTTTTCTGACCTTTATGTATCATCAGATCCAAACGTAGCGTAGTGCATCTGGAGAACATCTTAAATATTGTTTCTGATCGCTTAAAGCCGCTATTCGCACAAAAACATCAGAACAATAGGTGATACAGTTCACTGCTACTATGGCTATATCTAAGGCCAGAGATGGTCTTCATAAGCAAATATAGAAAAACTCAGACAGCGGAAACTTTTCATTTTGATTTTTGTATACGTGTTAAATCATCTAGTTGTCTTAAACATATGCGCTTTAATGGTGAAGCAGAAAGTGACCGACTGAATGTAAGAGTATATTTTTGGACAAAAAATAAAAAAAAACGGCAAACCAACATCAATATTTATTTGAGATTAAGAGAGATGACAACAAGATTGAAACGGTGCCAAAAGTATTCGTCCCTCCACGTGGTTCTATTTCTTACTTCTACTTACGACGATAGAATGACCTCCTTTACCTTCATCTGATGTATAAGCTGACGCGGCACACAGCCATAGACCGGCTGGTCTACCTTTGGCCTAGTGATTTACACCCATCATTGAGCCACAATGTTAGCTTCATATAATGTGCATCCGTTTTTCCTATATTTTTTTTTATATCTTCCTTAGCAATTTCAATCGCTCACACAAAGCTAAAAAAGAAATCTGAATGCGACATTAAGCTGGTCTGCACCTTCGAGCAGTGCATCCATAATTGTGATCTAATCGTTGCATCATGCATGTTGGAGTCAACGATGTAGCAGGCAATACGAACGCCTATATAAAGCCAACATATTTTTTACGTTTATATTGTAGCGTGTAATATGTCCGCCTACTCAAAAACAGGCTCATTGTTTTTTTTTTTAATCAATTATTTTCTGTTTTTTTTTTGCTCGTTTAGAAGAGTATGGCTGAAATACGTTTGAGAGCCAATACCGAAGCGGAACAGTGACTCACGCAAATCATGATTGACACTGCCATAAGTGTGCCGCTGAGCTCTTAAATTCGACTAAATTCGACGCTGAGATGCACTAGGGGGAACTACTCTTTAATCGCAAAAAAATTCTAATAAATTAAACGTCACCACTCATATGAATACACTGTACTTACCTCGTTCCTCATTAGCTTTCTTCCTTTGATAGGCGCTAAACGCTATTTAAAAGCTTCAACACGGTAGTGAGCGAGCAAAACGACTACTAACACATGACACATCCTATTCTTAGTAAAACTTGGTCGAATAATATGCCGAAAGCCTACGTTTACCGTAGCCGACACAAGAGATGACCGCTATCAGATACTAACACGGTGTTGATCAGTATATAATAGAGGTAATGACTGCACTGCGCCTACCCCCTGCTGTCGAGTATGATTGCACCATGTCAGTGATTCGTTAGGTTTATTGTCACATCATTCCCCTGCTAGAGTCTTGCTGTATTGAGAAGCTACTGGCATTTTGCAAGATCGCTTTTTCGTTAATTTCGTTAATAACACAAAATACAATATAATCAATTTCAAAAACGCCGAACGATACACAACGATTGCGTAAGTCAGACACGTATTTTCTATGGGCAAAAACTACCACATTGTGGCGATTACATGTTTCTTCGCAAATCTATTCATTTTTTGCCCGTCTTTCTAATCTTCTCTATTCGAAATGTTTCTCTGTATACGGCTCCAAGCGGGGCTCTTGTAAACATCTGCACGTTTCAAAGCTTGATTTAGCCAAACTTTTACGTTACGGTGCCGCACATAATGTGGACATATTTAGGATCTAGGGGGTGAATCAAAGAATAACATTAACGTCAATGTAGCTTATCTATATTTGTATGAATTGTTCGCATTTGTTGTCCTACGTTTTTGGTTTTTTTTTAAGCTTCTAGTTTTCGTACAACACAATATAGACTTTGGTTCACTGACGGAACTGTAACTATGACAATGCCACAATCAGTTTGTGCAAATGTATTTAATAAACGATGCTGTTACCAGCTAGATTATTTGAAGGTCTTTGAAACCTGCAGTCTGCAAGATAGCTAGCTATAGGGCCAGCTTCTAACAAGAAAGCTAATTAGCCCATGGAATAGTTTTATTATCGATGATGACCACCTGCACAGGTCTTAGGTTTAAGCTGTATAAGTGCCTCAGGTATGCAGAACTCGCGTACCTCGTTTCGCCGTACTAATGGTTTAGTAAGCAGGTGTTCCTTTATTTCAGCTGCTTGCTTATATCTAAGCGAAAGAAAATAAACTCAGCGCAATGATACCACAATTAGAGTAGAACGCAATAGTTTCTAATTGCAGTATGACACTTTGTTGAGCATACTTCATAGTCGTTGCGTGACTGATGGAACAGACCTTCGTATCGCATCTTCACCAATAAATTTGGGATCGAGTCTGACAGTGACAAATCCCTGTGCGTCGGAATCTCGGTGTCGAAACCATGAGGAAATTTAAAATTTCGACACAAAGTCAACCTTAAAAACCGCTTGCTCATGCAAAAAAAGAGTGTTGAAACTGCCATTTGAACGAAGCTTACACAAGGTAACCGATCTTCAACTCATGTCCATCTTCCTCTTGGAATCATAAGCTGGCCACGGATAATGGTAACACCAATATACCTGGTCCCAATGGACACGCTTTCTATTATTATTATTGCCATTACAACTTCTTATCAATCATAATCATCATAGTAAATCAGAAGATCAAACCGTATAGTTTTTGGATCTTTTAGGGCAAGCGCCTCTGTGATCATCTGATAGTTCAATGTCAGACAGCCGACTCACTTATGTGTCCTTAATCGTTATGCTAAGCAATAATCTTTAATTCGGCATTGAATTAAAGGAAAATCTATAGCTAGGACAGTTATTGAGAAAAAAAAAATGAAAACCAAACATTTAGATTCAACTGCCTAAACTAAAAAGGGCAAATACGATGTTCGATACACGCCATTACTTGTCAGAACGGCCATGACGATATATTTTACGGTAACTGGCAACTCGGCAATTGCCACTATGAGGACAACCTTAAATTATCTATCTGGGATCCAAATCGATCGGATGGCTGTCGGGACGAGGAGCATTCCTGCTATGGAATACGTTCTGAGCGTCGCTTATGAATAAGTCAGTGAGAACATTTTTGTCGACAACACGCTTTGGTGAGGGTTAGCGTTATCGGTGACTACCATTCCAGTAAAGAAACACAGAAGCCATCTGATGTCATACCAGTCTGATCCATCGTTTCGGTCGATCCGACCGATCTCTGTGCCCAAGATACTTGTACCTGATATCTATTCAACGCAATCGAATCCCTAGGCCGTAATGGCGGGTCAGTTCTGTATAAAATGATCGAATTTTACCAAATCACATGCGCACGGACGTTTGTTTTAAGCAGTCATTATTAGTTATCTAACGAATAACGATTATGGTTGAGGCGAAGCCAGATGATCGAGTACGTGTCACTGTTCGAGCGTGACAACATGGTAAGCTGGACGCTAAACAGAAGGGGGGTTGTATACCAATAAAAGCACACACAAAAATAAAAACTTCACGTTTAACTTTTGCGGCAAAACTGAAGCAAATGATCGACCGCATCAAGAATTAGGTATTTCAAGTATATTCTATGTTACAGTATGGAACAAGTCCGATATTCATCCTTGACCGACTTAGTCTTGGACCCCATTCTTGATTATGGTTCAACTGCTGGACTTAACACACGTCAACGAAGGAAGGAAGGAAGGGAAAAGGACGGGCGCGGATCATCTGATGGATGTGTGCTCCTCACTTGAAGGTCCTTGATCTGATTATGGGTCAGTGCAGCCTGTCTACGGGCATGCATGAGGTTTTTGATGACATTTTACCATCAATATCACCCCTCAAACAAGAGGACCGAAAGGTGCCTCTTGAGCTAAATAGCATATATTTCCAACCGTAAGTAGTATTCAGGTATCACGATTTTGCTGTGCTAAACAAAAACTTCACAAGCCTTTACAGCTGGGAACTGCCGCTGGGCATTGTTGTAGACGACTTCGGAGCACAAAATGAAGTATATCTGCGTCAGGTTTTCAGCCTAGACTACTACCCCACTAAGCGTATCCAAGTTAAGCAAGCAAACATTTTAAGTTTTTTTTTTTTATTAAGTAGCAGTCTAATCGAACCGAAGCATAGGAATTTTATGTATGCAAAGCTGTAAGCTACCTTTCCGTATAATTTTACCCTTGCCCAATGAAACAGACATATCTAGTATTTTTTCTAAAGACTACACCTATCCACGGCCTAATTATTCATTCGGAACCGAGTACGTTATTACGTGATTGCTAAAAAAACATACAAACGCGTTTGCTGTGCACTCGAAATCGACAAACGGGTTACCATTTACGTTTCTTTTGTTCCGATTGAGGCTTCGGTATGGAACAAAAGTTCCGTCACCCGTTCTTCGGAACTGTTGAATTTCTTGCCGGCTACTTGTCCAGTAGATGTCGCATCCTTTAAGGAAAGCCATTACGTGCTTCACTGTTGTGGCAAGAGAACCGCAGTCGAATGGAATGAAGCAGTATCAAAAGCAATGCCAAATTTAGAACGCTTTGAGGATCGATTAATTTGTTCATGTTGTACGTTATATCAAAACGAAAATAAAAATCGTACGCAAGTATATGAACATGTCGCAATAAGCGCCCCTTTTATAATAGCGCATGCTTCGTTATCACAAGCAGGATCGAGTCACTGCATTATTTAGTCGTACATGTCAAGTTAGCCTTGTTAACCTCGTGTACCTTTTGTACATCATCTAAGTGCCTGTTTAACTTTTATCTAATTGTCTAACTGTTTAACTTTATATCCGTTTGGGCCGTATTTGCTAAAAATTGACTTATTTCTTCATACGACGATGAAACGGCTACCATGATAATTAAGATGGCCGTTTTGCCGCCATAACTGTCACGTTGAGCCACTTGACGAGCAGTCGTTTGTTCATCGAATCTGCGTGCATTTCAGGCACCGCCGGTGACAGATCTGCTTGATCGTGCAGCACGAATGATTATGCCTGTCTCAGTTTTCACATTAGAGATGGGGCCCATCGACGTTCGCCGTTCGGTATCTGCATCACACCTGTCCAGGCAGACAGTCAGTGTTCACCGTGTGCAAGGAAACAGATTTGAAGCTGTTCAGCATTACGCCCTAAATGTTGCGCCAAGAAGCAGCTTCTGTTTATTTTGCTTGTTGTGCCGCTGCTGTCGGGTTCACGGATCTGAATCCTTGTCTTCGTTTGTCGCTTGGACGGCATAAGGGTCCTTTACTCGACAAAGTAAAAAGAATCCTAACAGCGGCAGAGCAACTTTCCCGGCTACCAGTCGCTTCCACTGTCACAACTGTCCTCACTCAACTGCACCGGCGATGCTGCATCGACTACTAATGCTAAAGCCATCGTAAAAACATAATGATCCCCCATTGGCCACTAGACGGGCTTATCCGCACTGATTCGGTTGCCTATTCGCTTTAAACGTCACGGCGCGCACGCTTGACTTAGCGCACGACGCGGCTGACGCTAGCAAGCAAAGCAACTCGGCAGTATCGTTGTGGTCTCCGACAGCGCAAATGTTGTAGCAGCGGCACCGCTCGACCCTTTGAACGAGCAAATGCGCCAACCTCAAATCTCGCCCGAGGGAAAGAAGATTTCCTTTTCATCATTGGTTTCTAATTTGGTCGCTGCTTGTCACGTCGTCCTTCGTTGGCTTCGAATCCGGTGGCCAATTAACCTACGGATCAACGGCGCTAGCAGCTACCATTGCTTTCTCTGTTCGAACGGCCTGCGGCTTTCCCGCATCCTCTCCGCCCGTCTTCGTTTTTTGCTTGGCATCGCTTTGACGTTCCTGTGCGCAAGCGGCTTCCTTAAATCGCTCTAGAAGACTCTTGGATTAGCACACGCTATATCGCTAATGCTCAACGTCCTTTCCTTGTAGCTCACACATGTCTGTTTGCGGTGTCGCCTATTGTTGCTTAGAAATCTGCTTATTTTTGTTGTTGCTGAATTTCATCGAGAAATACTGTTGATAACACTTCTGTCGTCATCGTAGTTTGCTGCTGCTGCTGCTGCTGCTCCTGCTCTTGCTGTTGTTGTTGTTATTGTTAGTCGTCCTGATGGAATGGATCTCACTGCTCCATTCACCCTTGAGGGAACTGTAGTAGCTGCGAGTTGACATAAAAAAAAGGTTCTCGGTCAAGCCTTTCGCCGCTTCTAGCCATCCCATCAATGTCGCGGGCTGCACCGTCCTTTCGACATTACTGTATACATCCGGTTTTGCTCTATACTCCTGGCATTGGTCAACTTTAGCATCGTAATTGTTATCATCATCATCGTTATTGTGATAGTTAACCATAGGTTCTCTACGTCAAATCGGTTTTTCCTGCTTCAGAACGCTTTGGCCAGCTGCCGCGATAGGCATGGAGCTAACGTCAGGTTCCCCTTTGCATTTTTATTTCATCGCCGAGTCATCTGTGCGTGCGCACACCTAGTGCCTAGTTTATGTATGTGAGTTCTTTCAGTCTCTGTTTTTTGCCCTTGCTCTTTTTGTACTGATCCCTCGCTTTCGCCTATGCCTCTATACTTATTTCACCTGTTTGTCAGCCTATTTAGCTGCCTTTCTGTCTGCTAGTCGATTCTAGACGACCCATGCTTTCTACCGTTGTCGCGTTCAATCGGTCGTTCATTGAAATGTGATTTTCTTGTTCTGATTTCTTTGTTTGAGATCAGCGATGCAACGCGGAACTGCGGTGGACTTCAGAGAAGTGACTCATTTAGAGGGGTAAACGGAGACCTACAGTCCACTGGTGTTATTTGCTCGGGCATTGTCCCTATAACTGAGTAGCTTGTAAGTCTTCACTTGTCCAAATTGGACATGTCTCTTCTAGCTAGTTAGCGACTATTACGATCGCTGAGTGAGATAGTACAGCAGACTGTAGATATATGCGGGGACTTAGGCCAGCGAGGTCTGCAGCTGTCTTTTCGGCTGACGACCACCTGTCCGTCTAACGATGTCTCTAAGAAGCTTAGCGTTTTGAACATTCGACTGACGATACACGGGTGCAGAGAGAAAGTGAACTGAGATCTCTTCGAGCAAAAAAAAAACACGTTTGAACGTCGAAGTTTTTCGTTTCTGAAAAGCGAACCCTGGTACACAAGCCACGTCCTCCTAGTTATTGTTCTCCGATTGGACTTCGAATTTCCGAAGCAATGGGCAGCGGAACAATGCAAAAATAATTTTACCGTCATAGCACGTGTTTCACGTACAAAAGGATACGAACCAAATCGAAAAAGCCAATATAGTGCTACGCTATGATATGAAATATTCATTTCTTTTCTAACAAAAACTCTAACAGTTGTGGTTATCTAGAGCTATAGATAAAAGCCAGACACGAATTCTCATCCGCCATGGCCTAATTGCATATATGAACTAAACCGAAAGTAAATAGACTAAATTAAAGGTTGAACATTCGTTGCTTCGAAATGTCTTTGAACCGTTTTTAACAGTTTTAGTTCACTGCAACTCAGTATTAGTCCACAGCCACTAACTTGTACACAAACATAGTTCTGCAATGTATAGTTTAAGCAAATAGTAATAATTGTTTTCATAGAACGAGCCCTTTCCTCTACCTATACGAGATACGTATCTCAGACAAGATTGTAGGGAACCGGTTCCTTCATAGCAAATGTTCTATAATTGAGATCGACTTTCACGTGTTTGCGCAAATATGTAGACATAATACTGCGACGCGTAATTGACGAAAGGCGGCACTTTTAAATGATCTCTACTAGTTAAGGCTTTTCAAACGGACTTTTAGAAGCGCACACATATACATATATATATATATATATATATATTTTTTTTTTTTTTTTTTACTACGGCATGACTCATGATCTTCAAACCCTTTACGAATTCTGGAGTGACAACAGGTTGCCCCCGTACCCATGTTGAGGCTAATACACGCAACCTGCGGTGATGCGTAGCCATGCACATTTTAAACACCCAAGTAGATTACACTTAAAGCTGTATACCAACACAGTGTTTTCGGACATGGAACAGAATGTAGTCTTTGAAGGCCAAATATTCACCACTAAACTCACAGAACGTAACCCCTTCAATCCAGCCGACCTTACGAATAGTTTTCAGTACTGTGGGACACATGCCATTGAAAGGGTCCTCACCATTATATAAGTTGTATCGTCGTAAGCTTTGCCTATTTCTTCACTTTTGCTGCGCCACTGCACAAGGAACTCATCTAAGAAACGCATGTAGCAGAACGCATATGGATTTCTAAGAAGACAAAAGACTATTGTCTTTTTCCCCCGTTGATAGTGTTTCCATTTTGATGCCATATAACGGCCAAGTGTAGGCTCAGCTAGGCCGTTCGGCCAGTGGACGCCGTTCAATGTGTGGGGCTCTGTTTTAAGGCGTTTGTGGTAGCGGGCTGACCATAGAGTTGCCCGCCGCCCTATTGTAGCTCTTGGACCTTTAAGTTTTCAATCGATCAGCGCCACTTGATTTGGCGGGACTCACTGTTCTGCTTATAGCAGCAACGTTTATATAGCACCATATTCATACGTTAGCCCTACAACTACAAATAATCCAGATAAGTTGAATCTTCCTGGTGGTACACAATTGCTCGACGGATAAGATCGTTGCGTAAATTGTAGCACATGGTAGATGTATCTACTTAGGGCTTTAATATACACTTGATATAGGCAAAGGTGTACACTGATAAATAATCAACGTTAGAACGCTGAAGATCAAAGCTGCACGTTTGTCATCATTGTTTATTATTAGTGTATACTGATGTCTGCGGTTATTTCGAAATCAATATTAAAAGCACTCTGAACGATGATATATACACAAGAATTTAAGTCTATCAATGATACTGAGACCAGAGTAAGATAATAGTGATTTAAAATTCAAGGAACTCTAATATCGGGTGCAGTCTGCATCGCGCATTAGAGCTTTAACCTGTTATGAAATTAATGCATTATAATTATCAATGAAAGATTTGGTCTCAAAAAGTCTTTCTAAATATATATGCTATATGACAAATAAATATAAGGATATTTATTTTAGAGTAAAAATAGATGGCAAGTTTTGCTTTTTTTCGGGAAACACCTGTCGGGCACGGTGGGCATTTGCTGATAGATTGACATGTTAATAATGATTTTATATTCCCTCTAAAAGATTCTCACAGCACAGATATGGTTGCTGTTACAAATGCGTTTTTGTCCATTATGGCGAGTACTCGTATATACATTTCATAGTATCAGGCCCGGTTACTAGCCGGGAGAACGTTGCGTTGAAAAAAAGTGTCTTCTCCAATGTTGCATCTACCACATTGTATAAAAAGTTTTCTATTGGATTATATTGTGACAGATAGTATTAAGCAATGCAAACATAACATTCGTAGAAAGATGCTGTCTTAGTACTCCTCTGCTATAGGTCGAAGCGTGAACGATGTACTGTTTCTGATAATCAGAAAAATGGTCTTCATTATTTCATTTGAATTAGTTCGAATATACCAGACAGCGCCGTCAAACACTTTCAGCCAAGAAATTATGTGGCGCGTGGAATAGTGGGTAACGTGGTGGTCTGAGTTCGAATGCGGCCGTAGGCACATATTGTTTCAACAGATTATGTCCTAATCTACAGAACAGCAGCAATCCAGCGTGACGTCACCATTCTCTTTACAGGCAACACTAGATATCAGTTGTTCATTGGTTCGTTAAAATTAATCGAAAAAGATCACATTATCATATTGAGAAACAGATACTTTAATTTTGGGCAAAAAAAAATGATGCTCAGGTCCGCTTTCAATGCATCGCTGCCTTAATAGAGAATTCCTTTTCGTAGCCATCTCCCGCAGCTGTGTTTGATCGTTGTTATCAAGTGCATTATCTTCATCGAAACGACCATCATCATATTCATTAGTTCATACGAATTCCACAATAACCGCAACAAGCATCTGAGATGTATAATCCACATTAGAACCTCTGTTCAATGCGCGTGGTTATTAATTTGCTTTTTGTTTATTTACTTGTGTGTCATTCCCGCATATTTCGTCTTGTTTTTTTATATAGCCAGTTACTTTTTACTAGCATGCCTGCGCTATTTGCACACTTTGACCTATACGTTTAAAAGTCTGCGTGGGTAGGCAATTGTGTTTCTCTGTGCTTCGATCTGCATTCAGGAAGTATGAAATTATAGTTAAGTTGCGATGAGCGCAATTGGGCGGTGCACATAATTGGTCCCACGCGACCGCTAGGAATAATGACACCTAGTACAACATAGAATGACTGGAAGATTAATTGATTTATGTAAACATAGGAAGAGTACCAACTGGCTGGCATGAGCTGGGTGATGCGTGTTTTCTGGCGGTGTTAGACAAGTACCTATTAAACCTAAATGTAATAACTTTATATTAGCACGTAATAGTCAGCCATCGTAACAGAAGCGACACTTTTTGGAAAAGCCCCTTTTCTGTAGAAGAAAGAAAAAGCATGTAGAGGCTTTCGTTATTTTCTATAGCTGTTAACACAGGGGCAATCACAGTGACCATGTAAGCACGAAATAGTGGGGTCTCTTATCACACACCATATTCAACGTGTTGCCGTCACGGTCTGTACCCGAGAAATTACTTAACGCGTTAAAGAAATAACTATATCCATCGAAACCACCTAGTGTTATCACCATACGTGGCAAGCATGTGATCTAGAGTTTAAAAACCGGCTTGCTTTATAGCCAATAAGCATTAGTGTCTACTGATTAAATATATTTTCACGAATTCATCGAGGTACATTCTCATATATATATGTATATATATATATACACGATTATATGTTCGAAAAAAAAATTGAAATTAAAAATAACGGGTAAGACTAGTGTTGAGAACACGGCATAGAGCTATCCATTGGGGCCCAACAAGAAGATGAACTAGTTGTATAGAAATCAAACGTTTAGTCGAATCAACTAACCATAGGCGTTACTGGATAATAAATAAGGACACAAATCAACGTAATGCACCATTACAATCACGCTTTTTTTTTGAGGGTTTCTGGAAGTGAGTCAATTTTGCTAACTTTTTATTATTATTTACAATAATCTCTTCCGCTTTTATAGATATGCTATCAAGTGACACGTTGTTTTTTCTTGTAAGTAATATTCGACTGGTAGAAGCAAACTGTGTGAGAAACAGCTGTACGACTGCTTTAACAAGCCACCTAACGTTTCGGTACTGATAAGAATAATCTATCTTGAAATTGTAAAAATCAAAAGTACCGCATGGCTTTACATACCAGCACCGAATTACGACAGTTAGTCTTTTTGACTACATTTACAACGATTTGTCACGATCGCTACCTTTTTCATTAAACCGACAGTAAGTTGGAAATATAGAATGCAACTCATACGAAGACAGGACCGACTAGAAAACTTGGTTGAAAATATTGGGAACAGGAAGTTAATTTCAGAAATTGAGGAACAATATTCTCAATATTTAGTTTCCCATTTAAAGATTTCTAAAATGATACTTGGCATTGTCCTTTCCGTACAAGTTTTAAGGAATCTTTGGCCAGGCCTAAGACCTCATGCAAGGGGTTCCGGTTCCTGACAGTTCACACTAACGTGCCAGTAAAGGAATATACTTTGTGCTGTTCATTCAATTCTATTTCCCACTGCTTTCGTTTTCAGGTGAGTGGTGCGAATCCAGAAACGGCGGTCATCAGTTAAAGGTTCGGTGCGATGTACCATTGTGTGGACATAACAGCGCCACCGCTCGGCAACCCACGCAAACTAGTCGATTATCTAATGTTGGCACCCCTCACCAGGTGGCACTACAATTAACGTTTTGAGAGTTTTCTGCGTTTCAAACTTATCAGGCACAAATAAAAAACCAAATAGTTCGGGTTTAGATTACACGAAAAAATGAAGATAAGAAAAAAAATTCTTATTTAAATAGAAAAGATCAGGGCACGTAATTTCAAATTCTAGTCTTAATGACAAGTTATTCGTGACGTTAACTAACGTGCTCACGTTACAAATAAAACCTCTTGTTAATCGATTTGTACTACTTTGTAAAATATGATTCGCCGTGTAGAAAAGCTTTCATCATGGCCTCAATGCTATCACTTGAAAAATTCGACAGCGATCTTCCTATTAGCAGGGACGACGTATTTTCAACCAGTTTACAGTATTACAATGTATTATGTTACTACACGCTAAATTAAATGATTGAACGGTTAAATCCCTATCTGAAAAGGCCAGAGATCGCTAGTCTGAGCCCTGACTTTTCAGACATGTATAACGGAACGATAGACGTGATTAAACCACCACATGAGGCGTCTGCACGGTTTTGGTTGAAGTACTAACTCAGTAATTAACTTTGTATTGTGTTGAAGGTTCTCAAAGTACTGCAACACGCTTTATTGCATAATAGGGCCTTTGAAGCTATAAGGCTTGTCTGATAATGCCATGGCATTCGCTGAAGTAATCGCACTCCACTCCACGATGTCTGGTCAGACCTGTCGACGCTAAAAACAATGTATCATAATCCGGATTTCTTAGCCCGCTATCACGAAAATATTCCTCTCCATACTCACTGGCGCTTTTCAGAAATGCTGTCAAGCAATAATACAGAACATCTAGTCTTCTCCCAAATGAAGCAGTAAAAGCTATCCTCTGTTGCTGACTGTCACTCCATGAGCCTTCTGCAACATATTACTAAAGAAAAGGATCTACCAGTTTAATTGCCTTAATCAAAAAATCTCAAATTCGATTTAACACTGAATGATTACACTGAAATATAGAATATCTAATATGTGAGGATGTCAAAATTATCATTCCAAGCACCTGATATGCGTACTTTTTGTAGAACCGAGATTAACGGATGACAAAACTATGTGTCTCGGACCCTAATCGATCACTAGCTTTTAGTAATACAAACATGAGGTACAGATCGAAGGTAGGCTTACCGCCCAATAAAATTTCCGCGTCCAATTAAGTTTTGACGTTTGTGACAACCAAGCTTCTAGTTTCCTAAGCATATTGACAGACGCTGTCTAAATTGTAAGACTGGCTTTTCTTCCTAATTGTAAGCCTATTTTCCGTGAAATTGCAGAATCATATGCGGCCCTTACTTATAATTTGTTTTACTGACAGTGGTCGTCAATCCATCGCTCATAAAAAATGTAGCTAGACTTTCCGTGGGATCGTTATAATCGAATTAATTATGGTTCATTTGCCATCCTTTCTTGGTGGTTATAAATATTGCGGTATTTGGAAGAGCTCGATTGCCTTGCAAGTCATATTTCTGGATGCATACATTATGGTAGCATTCACCCTTCTGCCTTTCAGAACCTTTCGGGCTTAATATAATATGTTTGAAAAATTCTACGCATTACAAAATTCCAATAAAGCATATTTTATTGAAGAACAATAAAGTAATAAGGACTTACCTCATTTGATTCTTAACATGCCACTGTATCTTCTTTGGTTCGCTCGTAAGGCAGTACACAGGGTTTTAGATTGCGTATTAGTATCTTTTGACGCATTGACAACTAATGCACCGCTTACCATAGCCACTTATATTATAGTAAATATTTTGAGTTTTCTGGCCGGTGCTGCCGCTTTTAACAACATGAAACGATCCGTGAGTTTTCGCGTGGCGTATATTCGTAAGCTTAGTAGGCAAGCATATCTACGCCATCATCGGGACATGGATATTATGCTAACGGGCTTGAGAAGGTTAGGCTGCTGTTCAGATGAAGGCACCATAGCTACAAATATGTGACTGTTAACCTATTAAACAACAGTTGCCTTAAAATAACTTACATATTGTTTTTATATTTACACTTTAAGTTTAGTAAAAGGTACGTCCCACTGCATTAAGCCGTCTTCGCTTCAACCGTCTTCCGGTTATAACCCTCGTTGTTTACTTACGTAGCACTTCTGCATGACTTACAATACGGAGATAAACTAAAGTATTATATTCAACCAAATTTTTAAATAGCTATGGTAAAGTTAGCATAAAGTGCATTTTTTTTTAAATAAAATATACAAAAAACTATATCTAATATACAGTTGCCGTCGTAAAATGACATCTTACAATAGTACTAATTAGAGCCATTATCTGTTGCGGATTCGCCTCGATACCGAACAATAACCTGCTCGAACTTTTTACAATGAAAGTCTATAGGAGAATATCGTGCTGTTCTTAATAACAAAAAAAGCTGTGGCCAGGCCACGCCAGCTGCGAATCAAAAGATACTCGATCTTGTAATTTGGTCATGAATATAGAGTCTGCTGCTGCGAATTTAACAGGTTTATTCACTTTGGCACCACAGACAGCTTTTGGGTCACAGATCTCGCGCCAGTCACATGAAATTAGTAATGATTTCCCGAGGTGTAGTCTATAAACATTCACTAAGTTCTCATATAGAACAGCTTTCGTCTCGTTAGAGATAATAGTTGATAGCCTAGCAGGTAACGCATTTGCCTTGACACGTTGTGATCATGGCTCGAATCCGTGCACTTTGTTTCGTCCCAAGACCTAACCGTCTGATGGTATACCTAACGGCGATGCGGGACGTAAAACTCGAAACACAGAGATGGTTCGATGATACAAAACACAGTAGACAAAGTTCTTTTTTTACCTTTTTAATGAAATACAGCATCCTTTATTAAATAACCCCATTGTTTCAATTCCGTCACTATTAGTCGCCAATCTAGACTCATACAAGTAGTGGAACTGTGATTACTGAAAATTGAAGGCACGGCTTTACGGCACATGACTACCAGCATATTATGAACATCGAATCGTATCTCCTATTAGATGTTCGGTGAAAACTACTATCTGCTTTTAATGGCATAATTCTACCATCACCCCTTTTGACTTCCCTAGGCTAACTACGAAGGAATTGTTTTACTTGTGTATTGTTCAATAGTCTCGACATGATGGTTTTAGATTTGGTAACAGAATAGAAGACGAATATAGATTATTGTACCCTAACACGTACAACTCGTTTTACCTGAACTGTGATTAGCAACACATATTGCCCCCGCCATCTTTTCATATTATTCAAACTACACATTGTTACAATAAAGTAGCAAAACCCCAACAGAGCACCTGGCGCGTGCTATGCACAGTAAAAGATAACCTCATATTGTTTCCACAAGTACTTTACGCTTTGGTTCTGCAATTTGCCATTCTTCGATCAGCAAACAAATAATAATCGATTGTTTCCAAACTTACGCTTCGGGGTGGGTAAATCCGGTTCATCACTTTTGTTCCGTTGGTAGCGAAAATGACGAAGGGAAAATGGCGAAAAAAAGAAGCGAAAGAAAGGACGAGACTAATTAATCGAACAACAGGTGAGCTACGCGCAGAAATATTCATAGATGTAGATACATATTATCCCCCCTCCTTTGTGTAACCCCATTCTGCCCTCTTGTGCTATACGTAGTCACACATACACAAAATATTGGCAATATGAACTCTCATTAGATATCTGTAAGACGTACACCGCACGTGAATCTTACAAACGGACGGGTGCCTGTATAGACAATATATCGTAATAAAAATAATAATCGTAATTTACAAACGTACAATGATACGCCAAAGTTGTTTTACTATTATTACGGGTTGTGCTAATTTAGCATTAACAACAAGGCTTAAGAAAAAATATGTTTTTAAGAGATGGAGGCACCGCTTGACGATCGGATGCAACACCCAACGGATAAATGGGTTGTGAGAGTCGCTATGAAATCACCGCTATCCCTTTAACCTTAAATAACAACAGCGGCAACAAAAACAACAGTCTGATTATAATCGTTGTCAAGATCAGGTTCACCATGTTCAAGATGATTACGTTGCTGTTGCCGCTGCTGCACCTGCTGACCCCCCCCCTCCTCGAAGCCGTTTTTGCGTTCGATGTTGAAGGACGATTCGTCGATGTTGAATGGCGATGGCCCCGTGCTCTTCTGCGATATTCCGATACATTTTTGTGTCATCCCATCGTCGTCCTGTGCCTACCGCATAGTTGACGATTTAGCCTCTTTAGTGCCCTTCTACTATATCTACTATTATGTGTATATATAATAATAGTAATTATTGTTCTGGCTTGTGAATCCACAGTGAGAATGGGGGTGGCTTCAAGTGTGGTCGCCATAAAAGCAGCATGAGCAAGCGGGCGAACAATCCAGCGAATCTTTTCGAAATATAATTAATGAGAAAGCATTATGAAAGGCCAAAAGACGGTTTTGTGGTGTCGACGTTGACGTTTTTGTTGCCGTTAACGTCAAGCTGTTGTGCATATGATCCACGTAGACGGCATGTATTATGACTTAGGGTACATGGTATCGGAAAAAGTCTAGCAAGGATGTTACATCGAGATGTTAATACAGACTGAATACTATACATCCGTAGTCGAGTCCAGCTTCATGACAGCTGTAGGGGGTTGACTAATCCAGCCCTAACTCAGATCGAGTAGGTTCATTTTCATGAATAACAAGATATATTATAAATTTAGAGTTATATATTATAGTTGAGGTATTTGTATGCGATTGTGCGAATACACATCGACAGCTTACATGTTTACGTGTGTCATAGGTAGAAGTGCATACTCTTTAGGAGTTTATGAGTGCTACGACGAAGCGCTGTTGTAGAAACAAGAACAACAAGCGATTGATATTTCACATGGCCATATATCAATGACCGAAAAAAATCTGAGTCTGTTTAATAAAATAAATTGCTTACTGAAGTTTAGCGAGTCACTGCGAACGAATCACAGATGTATAATACCATATCATCTGTGTAATATACAGATATATATATATACGTACTTTGTAACTTGTCTATTTGTTTAGGTATCAGGCCTATGTTGTATATATGTTATGTATTAATTCGACATGTAGACCGGCTTTCAAATAGAAGCTGGGTAAAGGAGGCAAACGGGATGCATTTCCGGATTGGCTAATTTATCCAGTCCTGAACTGCATCAAGTATTTAGCTCGATAATGAGGCCAAATAGTCATATCAAAATTGCAATAATTGTTTTTGTTTGCTTATGCGAATATAAAGATTTAGAGGCTAAATTAGCGGAAAGAGGCTAGCGGTATAGTAGCTGGCGCAAATTTTCGAAAGTGAGATATCTGTCACGCGTCGCTCACTAATAATCACAGCTTTTGATTGTACGTTTTAGCTATCAGCTGTTGCCACAAGGTGAATGAACTTCTTCTTCTTCTTGAATTATCTTCTCGTGCTATGTGAGTAATAAAACACTGTTCATACGAGATGAGCGCTATTCCGACTAATCGGGCACAATAAAGTCTGCTTTCTAATTGTGTCAATCCAATTTTTGTCATGTCGTAGCTATTATGACGCACTACGCACGACAGGTGTGATTAAGTCAAGAAGCATAATTGCTATGTGGGCCCTTGTTAGATGTTTTAGTTCTTCTAAGCTAAATCTGTTAGTATCCTCAACGTTGTTGTAAATACGGAAAATGATGAACTAAATTGCCTCTATATAAATCAAACGTTTAAGCCTCTTTTAAGTATAATTCTTCTGTTTCATTAGAAACGATTTCTGGTCAAAATTTTATGAACGATCTGAAGCATAGAAGATGCCTTAGGAAAAAAATGGTTGAGATGCATTATTATGCGGAGACCATCGAATATAAGAGTACTTTGTTCCAACATAAACTAATGACAATTATGCAAATAGTCATCTCGTCTCAGTGTACCTATACTTTGACTGTTATATTTTTGCTATCGCCGTTAATCATTCCTTGGCTCCCAGCACGAAACGAACCGTGTGACTGTTTGGGTCAGAATCTAGACCATGACGTGTCTCTAAGATTACCACGTTAATACGTTACCTACTAGACCATCACGGGGACATTGTGTTCGCGTTTAAATGCTGCGAAATGCTTGCGCTCACGCGCGTTTCAGACTAAAAGTTCAACTCCGGTTTTAGGATTGCACAATAGATCAGAAACAACTAAAGCTAGGTCACTAAAACAGGCTCGTTAAGGTTCTTTCAGCTCGTTAAGATTTCAAGGAAGTTTTTGCGTACCTATATGTTCGCTGGAGATTCGTTTTAAGCATCCTTAGCGGTTATGGTATTAATATGAACCGCTTGATTGTACTTAATGTGAAGTCTACTTATGTAAGTGTACTTGATGCAAAGGCCAGCTATTTTTGCCAGCACTGTTATCTACCTAGAAGGCGTTGTACGTTAATAATGCGTCTTTTTATGACGAATTTCTCATATACCCAATAGATGGTTGCAATGATGTATGAACGGCATATGCGACCATCAAGTGATTGCGACCTTTAGTAATAACAAATATGGTTTGTGTTGAATTGTCTATTGAAACGACAATTGATTGAAGAGTCACCACACCACCGCAGGGCACAAGTCTATTTTTAGTAGCGATGACCACTTTGACCTACATGTTTTTAAATGTGGGTACTTCATGTTTGCTGTTTCATTCTACAAATATCTCGGCGCTTCATATGCTCCACAGTGAGAATACGAGCTTAACATAAAACAGATTAAACATTATCGTGCTGTCAGCAACAATGTTGGAAATATATGGTTGAACGTTTCCTGTGATTATCACGTTTACACAAAAAAAAAATATAATCTTGCAATATTTTTGGTTTAAGGCTATGCCTGTCATTTACGCCAAATAAAGTACAGGTGTTAACATCGACCGATCACAGGCACTCGTATATCATTATCGAACATTGGGCTTCGTATATATATATAGTGGCTAACGCAGGGGAACACACGAATAGAAGTGCAAAACTTTATTGTTTTTACAAAGCCTATTGTCATTATTATAACCATGTTAGTCAAAGTCAATTAATCATTTCTAAATGTTTTCCTGTACACGTGCGCAATCTTCAAGAGATATTTGAAGTCCCATCTCCGAGTTACATTACAGTAAAAATGTACGTTTGAAGAAGCTAAAGGCGACGATAACGTTCTCGTATCGTAATCTTGATCAGATCACCAAACAGGCATGGAATACTGGAAATGATCTTATTGCCTTACCACTCCGATCAATTAGCACTACACCTAAACCGAAATAAGCTACAGCTCGTCTGCTTACGAGCAGCTGTCTTCCACTACTCCTCTACGGTTATTTTACCAACCTATTTAAATATGAACAAATTCGATTTATATTGTACCCAATTCAAAACCCATACTTTTATAGTCATCTGTTTACTATTCTTCTGAGCCTCTATTGCACTGATATTATTGTCCGATTTAAATTAACTAGTTACATTAATTATATTTTCCCGTACTATCTACGACTCCTCGTTACTTTCGAACTATTGTTCTGTTATCCTGTCTCAGCAACTGGTTACTCTCCCATACTTATCCGTTTACCTGCGTGGCGACCTCGTTACTTGGCTCCAATTAATTCATTTGCCCATATTATGCTATAGCGACTCATCTGTAATATCCTGTTAATTAAATAACTAACTGACTAAAAAAATTGCAGATAAAATTTCTACACGAATTTCACTCAGTTTTTGCAAGTAAAGCCAGTCTTTACTTGTGCGTACCTATTTAATCTAGTCTGAAGTGCAAGCGTATATTAAATACTGAGTTATTATCACTCCTTCAAACTGATCATAGGTAATAGCGCTCTCTCGTTAAAATGCCTCTGTAATCCTTCGCGCATACCGCATCTCCTCATTGAGATCAACCGGTTTTCTAAGTATTTCGTTTTTGCAAAAAAAAACACAATTTTCTCCATCAAGTTTATTTGTATGCTCTGGAGCTTAAAAACACTATTTGTAAACACTTTCTTTTAATGTAAACCCTTCAGAAATTCGCCACGCGTATCGAATGGACAGTCCAAAAAAGACTTCAAATGTTGGCCATTAAACGCCTTAAGAAAGGACGACCCTGTGCCTTTAAAAAGGCATATTCCAACTGCCAACATCTAACTCGCAACAAACCAATGCCAGATTGGCACACAAACAAAAAGACGTTAAAATGACCAAAGGGTTACAAGATCGCTATTCGCGTTAACTGGAAATTTCAGCACACGTATACGTCTCAGTTTCATGGGCTATACTAGGGAAAGAAGTTCTAACTTCGCGAACGGTGTCTTACATAACATCATAACAAGATGTAAGCAAATTCATTCCAACCACTTTCCGTAAAAAAAGTTTTCCCAGCTCGCGTGTTGAACTTTGCCCTGCCAAGCAATTGACACTCCTAAAACCTTTTATTACAAAAAGGATTCTTCTGTGGTACAACAGTTCTCAGATTTTTTTGTCCCTCTTAGCCTATTACTGATTCTCTTATTGATGCTAGAAACATTTCTTTACCAAAGCATTTTATTGCTTAAAAATGAAAGCTAAGTTCAGTAACTATATGTTTTAGAAAGCATTTAATCATGACCTTCTTTTTCTCTGCTATAATTACTTCTACTATTTCATTTCTGTAGTAATTTCATATGGATGTCATTGCATGCGTGTTTTACTCGCGCATGAAGCTCCCCAGTTCTCGTTTTGCTAGTCTTGGTTAAGAAACTAACAGGCAATATTCAAACCTTCACCGGCGACAACCAGCGAACGCTCACCAACTTTGGACGACGTGGTGCGATTTAAATCAAACATCATTCATATTTGATTAAGCTGCTTGGTACAGGCTTACTCGACATCAGTCAATAATTTATTAGACGGATGATCGTTCTACTTTCATCAATACGATACCAATACAATTTTCACATTTGCTACCACTACTACAAATCCCTCTAGCATTATGGCACAAAAAACCCTCCACTGATATCAACAACATTTTTATGCCAGCACCAAACGTAAGCTGGGATTTTCAGCCTTCGGATTTACCTTTAGCCGCCTATTCGCCAGGCACCTCGTATATGTTGTGTCACCCAGCGTTCTTTCAAACCGTTGTTTCCCTTTTCGTCTTCCTCGATTCAACCGGTCGTGTAGATATCACTCAGTAAGCCCTCACAAAGCTACAGACATCCAATTATCGGTGATATCCGTCCACTAGGATGAGAAGCATCTGGAATGACTTCAAAGGGAACTTTTTCTCTGTGGTATGAACAACTTGGTTACTTTGATGATCGCTCGAGGCGCGACCTGTGGCCCGGACGCTACTGTTTGTCGGAACGTCGCCGCGATCGCTAATCTACAACGATGATGATATTGATCATGATTTTAATGATGATCTTGATGGCGGTATTTGTTCAGTGCATCGAATAAACGCGGTTTGACGCCATTATTATCATGTTAGCAACGTCCTGGAGGTAACCAACACTTTCATCCCCGAATAACTTATGGCTGGTTCATGATTGCAATCTAAGGTCGATGGGTTTTTCGCGCGGTCGTCGTTGCTTCACCGTGTCATTGATAATCTTTTCATTTACACAAAACGCCGTTATTACTGTAAGACGAAGGTAGAAGTACGGCATAGTGACAATCGTTGCGTGTTTTTAAAGTATTTTCATAATACGTTTTTGCTAGATAACGTCGTTGCTGTTTTTGTTTTTATTTGTTCCTTGCTCACATGTAATCATTAGTGAACAATAAACAACACGTAACGAGCTCACAAAGATCCAGACAACACGACAGTTACTTCGTGCGCATGTTAATGTGTGGGGGCTCAAAAAAACCGTAGAAGCGAGAGTGTGCGTGACCTCTGAGTAAAATGGAATGGAGTAAATGGAAACCCGAAATAATATAATTGAATAAATTAAGTTAGGATAGGTGAATTAACAATGGCGGCAGCACATGATAGTAACCGCAGTGGCAGTCGTTGTGAATTTCACCACCAGACAAGTGATGTCCCTATAATTTATACATTTACTTGTGTTAGTACACAACGGTCAGGCTTAAGTGGTTGACAAATATTAACATCTAAAGTTCTCGACTTATACCTCGTTTATTGATCCACATACGATATACGTCTCAGTACACACTATCATGGACAATGGCCTAAAAGGCTGCATGGCCAAACGTAGTTGAACTACCGTGGCACGCAGAGCATCATGGCCTAACATATTGCGTAAGGCGGATCTCGCTCCTGACGCCATCATCCGCCAGCATTTGTATCGTTATTATCTAATTAAGTCATATATATTCATGCACAAAAAAGATTTTATTATCAGAGCATTGTTCTTTTTTTAATTTTAGTTAAGAGAATGACTTTGTCAACACACAACAATGTTTGACTTGAGTATGACGATGGTGCTCATTGGATATAGTCATTGCTAAACAATAACGGTACCTAACAACCGGGTCTGTTTAGCAGTCACGCCGGAGGATCAAGAAAACGAAAAATTAGTTAATAACTTTAACACGTAAGGCGAATTAAAGCCTTACAAGATTATAGACAAGTTGCTGGGCACTGAACTGAAACAAGAAGCCAATGGCGTGCTTGAAGATTTTGCCGCCTTCGTTTTTATAAGTAAGTATTATTATCAAGAACGGGAATCGTTTGAAACTAGCAAATATAAAATAAGATCATTGTAGATTATAATATAGAACCGTAATACTGAACAAGAGTCCATGTTAGTCGTAAATTCTTAGCACGATTCGCGTACGGGTAAACAATAAAACAGCCTCAAACAAAAACAGCCATAAATTATATAGTTATTAATGTATAATAGAACTTTTCAAGAGAACTTTTTGACTCTTCTTGATTGTGTCTAGATACCGATTTTCTATGTATCGTCGTATTGCTTTTAACTACAATACAGCGTCTATCGATCCACTATGGCTTTGCGTTAGACAACTTCAACAGTC
Source organism: Varroa jacobsoni (assembly GCF_002532875.2). Lineage (NCBI taxonomy): Eukaryota > Metazoa > Arthropoda > Arachnida > Mesostigmata > Varroidae > Varroa > Varroa jacobsoni. The sequence goes on along the minus strand of NW_019213544.1, from coordinate 55,839 downwards.
TGATCCGGATACACCGATCAACGCTAATCTGAAGGTATCGTTTTCTTATAGAGACAATCCGGTTTGCCGAAATAGCGAATGTTGGTACAAAATCTGTAGTTGCCCATGCCTTTAATCTAAAACAGTATTTAATAGTAAGCGACATAAATAAAATACGAAATAATAACTTAATTAGTGTTGATACTCCAATGAGCACTAAAAAAAGCGCGTTTATTAGTCACCAGAATCGTGTGAGATTTGAAAGTCACTGGCTGTATTGATTACGACTTTATGACACATAATAGTAACAATAAACGGTGTAGTACAATTTCTCTATCGTTAGTAGGACTTAGAGCGGCTGCCTTTGGTCTCATTCCGCCAGACATTTGGCTGTTTTGCGGCACATAAGACTTTTTTACAACTAAGAATTATCTAGCTTCTAGACAATGATCGACCTTTAACTACGTAGGATGTCATTTAACGCAACAGTAATTACATGAGTCCTAAATCGGAGACCATAGACATGTCTGATATTTCTTTGGATGTTAACAATGTCAGCTTGTAAAGACTTCGCTCAAAAGGATACTACAATCTTCATCATTATAAAACTCCTAAACGTAGCTAGTAGTTGCAGTGTCTTAAGGTTTGAAAAAAAACTCAATGCTACTGACGCTCGATAATTATCAATTAAATGACCGAAACTGACAAAAGCAGATCAGTTTCATATTGTACCACTGTTGTCACATGACAGCATAGGACGGATAAAATGCAGACCCAAACTACTGCGCTTATATATGTGATATACGTATAAATCATCCGTGTAGTTGATTTCTAAATAGGTAACACATGCAACATGAGCATCTGGCATGTCGAATGAAGTCGCATATCGAGCTTGATTCGGCGACATGAGGAAATTCGAGGTGCCCACCTTTACGGAAAACATATTCATATCACTAATAATAACAGGTGATCCAGTCTTTAAAAGCTATGAGTAATCTTCAACAGTAAGATCTTTGTTGACCCAGACAGTTTACTAGGAAACAACGTATACGGTCAATACCATCTTTGCCTGTGCTGTTCTAGGTAACATCACGCCGGCTACCACGAACTAAGTTCAACGGGAGAATTTATCTATGAAATCCTGTGATATGAATTAGAACGTACACTGTGAGTCGACGTAGTCACAGTTGTTTGTGTTAATCCGTCAATCGTATTCGTATATTTAATCCCTGAAAAAGTACGACAGGCGAATGTATTTAAGCCCTCAGCCGTTAGTCGTTTATTGCTTTCCCAGCTCAGCATTCCCGATAATCTGGTCAAGCCATATTTTTGCTATCGTCTTCTGCTGGTGTAGTTCGTACTGTCGTAGAGTTGTTGTTGAGATGTAGCAATCGATCGGGTAGCGATATTCAATGCAACAAACAGCTAATAAGAATTTGAACATTTTGAGAATTTGAAAATGAACTGTATTAAAACATTGAGAAATCAGATTATTATGTAAGTCGCACGGAATTACGGAATTGTACAACTTCCAACAAGCCGCTTGCACCGTAGCCAAATTTATATATATATGCGTGTGCGATTTAAACATTGGAAATATATTTCTGTTTATGACGAGCATTGTCGGTGCTAGAATTTACTAATATTACGCTCTTTGGTTTTAAGTTGCTGCGTATCTTCGTCAAATTTCAGGTTCACATATTTTTTGCCATCTTTAGGAACAAGAAAAATAGTGTTAATGAGACTCGATCGGCTTGTATTCATTGTTTTTGCTTGTTATGATGTCCATACAATTACGTATGTCATGTATTAAGCGCAAAACGTCTAACGGAACCATTGATATCGCTGGGAATCACAACTTTGGTTCCCATAGTAAGAGAATCCAGCTGCGTAGAGGCACACAAACGTCTATGTTGCACTGTATTTGTCAAAGATTATTTCTGTCTTCCCGGGTATTTTCATGGGAGAAACTGCTTCACCAGATCAGTACTTCAGACTCATTCACTGCAGCTCATTTTGGCCAATTTCCGGATATTTAAAAGCTTCAAGTCAACGATACTGTCTTGATATCAAGAACTTTTAATTATTGGTAAGCCATAGAAGACGACAAGCAAGCCCTTATTGATTCGCGTCACTTCAAGCTGACTCAGATGCAGCTTTCGCTAATGGGTGGCAAGCAAATATTGTGATCAGGTCTTCATGTCATATTATTAATATATGGAGTCTTGTTTGTACGAAAACGCGTGATTGGGGAGCATGTCTTTGAAAGTGCTTTCTGAGTTCATTATCCTCTGTGGCACCATTCCCGTGGAGTGCTAATGGTGTGCCCCTTGCTCTATGCAATTCGCATATAAATGACATTATGCCGTCTTCTCCGTGAAGATCGGTACAGCCCTTTCTAATCGGTCCAAACGTAATAACAATCATAACCTAAAAATCTCGTCATCATTATTTCCACTGTATATATTTCTAAATCGTCAGTATATATGTACATATGCATGTAGGGCTGTTATAAGCAAGTCGAGCAAGTTCTGAAACCTTTGAACGACGAGCGGGTAGCAGATGACATTTGGTCGATAGCTACTTCAGTCTTCTAAGAACTTGTGACAGAAAACTGGTGGAGTTTACTCCAGGAAATGTGTTCAAACCTCCTTTAGTTTCCAAAAATCAACGCTCACAAGCGACATTTCTGCTCTCTGAAAGCCACAAGGCTGTAAATAATTATTAAAAATAACATTACAAATATGACATTAAGCGAGGAGGCCTTAAGCGAAAGCATAATACGTGAACGGTGCAAAGTTTTAATAACTTATAATAATGATAATAATAATAATTCCTGCATTGAACCTTGCTTCAGTTCGCTTAGCCTCCAAATTCATATGATTACGGGGCTTTCCATGCTTTAAAGGGGGCAACTGTTGGGAAAGCATGTCTCACTATCGATTTGTTTCAAAAAACCATACAGAAATTACACGCGAGTGGTAAATAAATGATTATCCAGAAGCTTCCAGGGCGCTAGGTCAAGTCCGTAAACGAGAGTAGCTCTAACATAAACTAAGGTCATTCATATTCAAGGACAAACAGTTCAGAAGTTAATCAATTCCAAAGCCCGCCATGTTCGCTTGTAACAGCCTAATAAGTAAAAAAAAAGTATATATATATATATATATATACATTTTTTCCATTAGGCAAGTGCCAGATGCGTCAGTCTATCTGAAAAGCCTCCAGAGTCGGGTGTGCAACGTCAAACACTTTACGTTTACGTCAAAGATTTTGTTCGTTTATTTTGGACGCAAGACTAAAATGGATACAGGTGTTAATCGACGATCAAACTGGACTGGGATTAGCAACATGTGACGAAGATTCTATACCTCATTATATTATGACCTCGTTATTTTCTAACTAGCTCATGTTATCAACTCCAACATAAATGCAAAAATAGTATTTGCCTTGTGTCTTTGTGACGATACGCGCACACGTTCTATTTTTTTAAAAAATAAATATATTTCAAAAATAGTTCAAAGAATCTAATAATCGGAAAATGAGTATAGATATTTGAAATATCCCAAGTTGATCAGTAATCGCATAAAACCGCATCGAGATATGTGCGTGCTTTTGCGTGTCTTTATGTCCATATGCACCTAGATATAATGTTGTATTTAAGGTACTTGGGTAACGTAAGTGAGTGGCTCGGGTATAAGGAACTATATAACCTTAATAATAATTTGATATACATATATAAGAGAAGCAGATTTACTTTCTGTGCGTCTATATTGGTTTATACAGGTTTCTCGTATTAACCTAAATGAGTTTTGTCATCTAACAGTGCCCGGATTCATTTGTGTTGTCTGGCGTTATGGACTCTATTTGAACTGGCGCTTGGCGTAGCCGTTGGGCAGTATTTTCGCAATCCCTAACGCTGCTTTACATTCAGCTGACAGACAACAAGTACACATTATATATGTACGCATAATATTCCTTACTCACACTTTAGTATGTGTAGTATATGTCTAGTTGACGGGATCTGTGGCGTCTGGAAAAAAAGTTAGTGTGTATACACAACAGAAGTAGTATACAGAATCTTTATTGTGGTGCCACCATCTTTTGTTATAACTAGTTTCTTGTTTTCTCCCCATGGCTTTCCCCATCCACTCTTCCTTCTTGTCGCAACCCATCCGGGGCATAAGAGGGGGGTGGTGGGGGGGGGGTAATGACGGTAGTGGTGTTTTCATTGTTATTGTTTCTGATTATGGTTTGTCTAGCACTAGTGAAGTTGGCGACGATAGCAGTTATATTTGCTCGTCGATCCAAGCAAACGCTGCTGTAGATGTTGTTCAGTCGGCGACGTGCGAATAAGCACAAACACAATAACGATATTAGTAATGGTGGTTGTAGCATCGCGTACAGAAAATCTCGCAGGACATCAGTTCAACTGTTGCCCGGTAGCGTCCGCCAACGTCACTCAACCACTACTAATATCAGTGCTGCTATATCGACGACGACCAAGCCAGCGCTGTTGCCGTTGTCCGCAAATAGCGGCTATATGAATAACGCCGTCAGCTACGAAACGTTGACATTTGCTTGCCACTGTTGCCCCCTTTTTTCTACTTTCGTTGTTGCACGTCTAAGGCTATCAAAGCTAAACAATGACGCGCTGTTCCAGCCACTGCTTCCAGCCGCCAAACGTCTTTGCTCATTGGGCGCGAATAAATAACAGTAGCAGAAGCAGCAGCGTTATGGTCGTTGCCGCTGTCGCCACTCAAAACTGCCGCAATGCAATGGCGCCTGGGACTGTTGGTGACGACGAGGATACCGCTTTGACTCCCACTATTGCTATGCACGTAATAGAAGATGGCTAAAAAAACAAACGGTGAAAAATGACAACAGCGTGCGCCATAAGATCAAAATACGACAGTGAAATACGCACAGAGACAGTCACAGCCGGTCGAATCGAAGCCCTCATTCGACAACCAGCAAACCAATGTTGATGTAAATAAAAGCGACAGCTCACGATATATTGCCCACAAAGCACGAACGCATACACAGCGAAGGACCCGGTGACACGTATACGACGAGACGTCAAAGCTCGGCCGCGCGGGGACGCTTCTAACGAATTCAAGTACTACGAAGCTGTAGTACTTTACATGCACTCTCGAAGGGCAAGACACACACACACACGACAGTCATATCAGCAGAGGCCCCATCAGCATCATCAAAAGAGGATACGGATGAATAAAAGCTTGCTTGATTTCTAAGTGGCAGTGAATAATTGCAAAAGCAGCTGACTGGCCACGGCTATGACGCCATCGTAGGGAAGGAGGCGGGTGAGAGGGGCTCGCGTAACGTAACAACTTCGGCTACAGCTGCAAGGATAATAGTAGAAAAATTATAGCGAGATAAAATATTGCCATCGTATTGTATTGTATTATATTACATAACATACCACACTGCCGTTGCCGCGAAACACAACAACAACAACAACGCAGAAATCTCCGTGTGACATACGGACGGTACAGTATAGTCGCGAGCGGAGGAGCGATGTTTCAGAATTACGGTAGAACTCAATAGGTTCGCAATATGTATGCATACGAGCGTAAGCGGTTCTGATGTGTCTTTCGCCTTCATATGCATGTAGGAGAACCATTGATCTTTAGAGTAGGTAGATACTATTAGAGATTACAGGTCACCAATCTTGATTGTTTTCTGCAGACTTGATGACTCACTATATTCAGTGGTCATGCTTGCACGTAATGATATGAAAATTGTGATGCAAAAATTTCAGACGCATCGACTAGCCGGAACGTGGGTGATGGCTACGGCGGAACGTTCGAAAAAAATGATCATTACAATACAATATTTTGACATACGTACGATGTGAATTTATCAGATTAGCATTTTTACCATATAACGCGCGCCTGTAGCTCAGCTCTGTCTTTACGGGTAGAGTCTCCAGATGATGACAAACTTGGGGGGGCCGATGGTTGAAGCTGGTCGTACGCGGTCATATATTCTTTCATAGAATTCGTTTTTACGGGACGTTCGTATTATATATCTGCAGACATCGCATAAATATACAATATGTGCCTCTTTCTCCCGATGGGCATTTTCAGTTATGTCCATTACGCCCAGTCACATGCCATACAAATCACAATACGCCAAAGAGTTCAAAAGTGACACTGTTGTCAACTGCGAAAAATAATAATAATACTAAGAATAATCAATAAAAATTTAATTAACTTTACTCAATAGCAATAATCAATCATAATTAACATAATCAGGGTACGATGTACGCGGTCCCTATGTTATTGCCACTATCCGAAGGCCACGTATCTTGTACTATCTCATCCTACGGCCACTTATTTCACTTTGATTTAATACAGCGCCTCCTGCCCCTTATTTCCACGTTCCCTGTTTACTTTCAGAATTGGACTAAGAGATAGGTATGGTATATAGTGGCTCGTTCATTATATCGAGGTTCAGTCTTCGCATTAAATTCGTTTCTTGATCTACCCCACAACTTTCATAGATTAATGGCATCTGCGGAGGGAACGTGGCACTCACGATGACCAACATTCGGCTAACAGAGGTATGGCATTCAACAGAGGCACCATGCTCATTTGCTCAATACCCTACAATCTCAATTTATGCCACAGCCATCTCCGTCCTTAGAAAGCGCTAATCACTTTTACTTTCGTTTTTACATCGACTACCGCCTGTTGATCTTCACATATTGCCTAAAAGCACAAAAATGCGAGCGCTTAAATTTACGACAACTTTCTGCGCTTGTTAGCTCCGATTACCCCTTTCGAACCGTCCCGCCATTTTCTGAGTTTGCTACATCCGGATCTGGCCACCAATGAAAGCGACAGTGATCTTGACGGCAGACGACTGTGGTGGGCCCCTCACCTTGTACCAAATCGGACAGGCGTTGTTGAATAGGGTCTTCCGCCTTAGGTCCTACTCTTTGGTCGTCAACGAAAGCGAGCCACGTTGAAACTACAGTAGAACAGCATATGAATTCTTTCTTAAATCGGTTCATATTACTTCAAGGCCATGGGGCCTGCTGGCTTTCTCAATGTCTTAAACGTGCTCAGGTACTGTGATAAATGTGAAAAACTCTTTTTCTTTGTTTTTTTTTGGGAAATTTATGCGTGAGCGGAAAAATTTAGGTCACAAGGCGAAGGCATGTACTGTGAATACAAAACTGGCTAGTCAGGCTGAGCAATAGAAGTAACATTTTTGTTGCAGAAAATAGAAACTTTGAATTAATTTTATAATATCGTTTGTTATACAATAATTTATGGTCTTACATAAATAGCTCCACAAGATCTTACTATTCTGACAAGAGCCGCTTATTATTGGATCAAAGAAGCATCAATAAAACGCTTAGTTTTTTCGGCTAAAGGCAGGCCCGCACCTTGACTGGGACTGTCGCGTCTACATTCTTCTGCTCGTCTTCAAATTTCAGAATGTTCGTACTTTGAAGTACGTAACTTTTGGCCGTGCGTCAACGGAACATCAAAAAACAATTTTTAAGAACCAAATAAATCACTCACAAATTGATTCGACGGACGATAAGGCTTTTGAAAGCTAGGCCATGCGTCACAGCGAGTACGGACGAAAACGTGAATAAAGTAATTTATGCTGGAAAATTGTCAAATTACACCTTGATAACTCGCAAAGGCAGCAGATATCGCACACGAATATCTTTTATAAATTAAAAAGCTCAGAGCTTTTTTCCAAAGGGCAAAAACAGTTCCGTTATCAACTGCATTAAAATTACCTTAACACATTTGGAGCCGGATCTGAAGTCGTTATTATATGTAACGAGACGTGGGCGTAGGGGGTACGACCTGAGGATAAATTGTTTAAGTACCGCTCTAAACGCAAGTCCAGAACTTAAAGAGCTGCAATATATATACATATATATCGCAATCAAAGCGGTAGTGATAATGAACATTTGATGGGAAGGAATTTCTATACATGACAGATTTACCCTTGCCTAAAGCTTGTCTGAATGATGGCAAGGCAGACTTCTACGATTTTCGTGTTAAAACGAGTCAAGCACTGAAAGAATAGCAACTTAACGCGATTGTGTTCGACGCACACATTTGTTAGGGGCCGATAAATATAATGAGCCCAATTTCCCGGTAAAACCATTTTGAGTCGTATGCCTTGAGTAAGAAAAAATCGAATCTGCCTACTTCCGCTGAGTCGTTGGGAGCTTCTCTGATCGGTTATCTTTCCAGTTGATAGAATGCATGACCTTTTAAATATACCTTTAATATTTACTGAGTCTGAAAAAAGAAAATTCGCGTTGTGTAGAAACAAAATCTGTAGTAAACGGTATGCCATTGATATTACCATGTTTAATTATATACATACACATATTCGCCTCTTTGACATATACAAGCTAGCCTCTGTAGAGTATGCTGTATTCACTGGTATTCGCGACTGATCCGCATCTAACGTGTACGTGTGACGGGAACTAGTAGTAACTCGAAAAAACGTGCCTTATATCCTCACTTTATAGAGAACGACTGTACGAATATGTTCCAGTTGGCCAAAAAGCTTTCTACCTGTTCTCTATGGCTACGGTTATAACTGCGTTTCCTTCTTATGCTCACAGCATCGATGTCAAATGAATCATATGGCCTGGCTTGTTTTCGGTGTACAATGCATTGCTCAATTTCCCTTGCAATGATCCATAGGCGTCTGTCATTACCCCGTTGCTCTCGTCACTGATACCGCGTCGTTGTGGTCGTTATGTAATATCGTAGTAGTCAGTTTCAACAACTGGAGCTGACGCCGGAGCCTGTCGTCGTTTCTAGTTTTTCGCAGCATCGTCGCTCCGCTCCGTAACGCGCACAGGCCGAAATGTTTGTGCTCGCTGCTACTGCTGCGGCCGTATCTCAGTACAGCGGGATTCAGTGCCGGAGAGAAAATTTCGCTGTTATAGTGGCTCCACAGCCCTAAACAGGGCAACATGTGCAGCAACAGGACAACATTTGCCGGCTAATAGTCCGCTGTGTGACTGACTTGTGTTCGAGTTGTTGTTGTTGTTGTTTGTGAAATCTTTAAACTAAAACCGTCACACATCGTGTTGCAAACAAATAAAAACACCATCATCAGCAGTAGTAGTAAAAATGAAAAAAAAGTCGGAATGGCTTCATCCGAAAGTTTATTCCTGACACCGCCACTCTAGCGGCTAACACACGAGCGCTAACAGCAGTGGCAACCGTGAAGTAGTAGTAGCTTGCCTGAAACTCATTTCGACTAAATTTGAATTACTTCGTCGTCGTCATTGTTGCTGTTAAAGCACTGAACCAATAAGCGCAGACCCCATAAAGCGGAGGAACTTCGACTGCAGCTCCAACTACCAGCCAACTTCTACGACTTATCCTGTCGCTAATACGTTGTCTGTTTTCGAACCGTATCGATCGTCGTTTGCGCACAACCGCGCGCAATGCCTATATGCCATTTGTTCATCCGCATTTGTTCGTTTATCGTCGAGCCGACCATTTCTCCCAGTAGCCCGCGTGATTGCAGTGTGAATTTTTTTTATAGATTACTTGAACTTCATCTCCTGTTCGTCTTCCCAACATCACTTCTTCCTTTCAACCCCGTCGTTACCACTACCAAGACTACCACCAACCCCAGCGAACCCCAACGTATGTACGGTCAACGGGTACTTACAACAGAAACCAATGTGTTCTTACAAGATTATTTTATACGCATGGGATTCGTTGATCCACATATTTTAACATATGCGGTAGTACTATAGTAGGTGGTTTCTGTATTAATCCGTACCAACCGAAAGTATAAAATAATGGGGTATTAAAACTGACCATTTGTAGATTCCAAAGGAGATTTTAGTAGTTCTACTCGTTCTGCGCCTGGGCAGGGTGCCGCCGACAAAGCATAGCGCCAAAAAAAAGATCACGTCGTATACGAAAGCTTGTCAATTCAGATACGTGACCACGCGGACAATTTATAACCACGTACCAAATACACTGCGATAACAATAAACACATCTATGAAATAACCATTAACTCAGTTTACAGAACGGTTGCAATAGTAGTGACGTAATAACGCCGTATCCACGGCTGTCTTGTATGCGTGAAATATAGATTCAATTGAATTTATACAAGAAAAATACGTTTAGTAGGCCGTCACAGTTTTAGATTGCCAATGTGCAATGCCATAATAGTATCATACAGTTGATGTTCTATCAAAGATACAAAATTAGAGCACCACAGGAACAATAGCTGAGCAATAACCGAGCAGTTTCTATAGTGTTTCCTGGCGTATCCGCAGGGTCGTAGCGAATTTCGTCTGAAATCTATATAGGAGCGATGTACGCCCGAGGGTACAGATGATACTCGCAGCAGAGAATCAAAATAAGGCTAGTCACGTGGGCAGTTCAGCCTCCCTGTCTGCCAATGACGAAAATATCAGCATCAACCGTGCTGCAACAAGCACGTGGTCCAAGCCGTGATCGAGAGCCATCCGCCACCAGTGGCCGTACTTGTTATTTACATGAAAGTTATATTCTTTAAAATGGTTTTATTGAAGATAATGTATGCCAAACGAAAGGAAATTTAAAGTTGGGTAGGATGTAAGCCCGTCAAACAGAAACAAATCAGTTTCGAGCCGAACGAAGGCATTGGCTTTTAACTGAAATAGGTTCGGCTCGAACTATGTGGGTCAACTTTTACCATAAGCCGCCTCTTCATGTGCTACGTGATACGTTTGAATGGTAATGACTTTTGTTGTAGAACTAACAGTTTGATGTAAGCTAATCTTTTTAAAGTAGCAGATTGGATACCGGGCGCTTTTTGGAAAGTATTATGCTATACGGCACTGATCTAAATGTCTCTTCTAAGCTCACGTCAGGTCGGTACATTGGCACAGGCACGCAGGCACAGGCACAGGTTGTTGTCTACCAACGATTCGATCCGCTTAAATTTCTGTAATTTGGTGGCAGTGAATTTAGCTGTTATGCCGAAATGGCCTACGCTCATTGGCTATGTCGCTAGTTATAACTCACAGTTGGTTTTGCCGGAAGACAGCAGGACATTTTCTCTAGATTCCCGCAGCTTTAGCAGTCGTTTGTTCAGTGCGACGCCGGAGTTCGTTCCATTTCAAAGTGAATCACGAAACTCAATAATCATTGAACATATAAATCAACGAGCATGTCAACGGTAGCACATAATAAAACTTAGCCCTATTGCTTCCACATCCTCATCCTGATCTACTAAGGCTTGTTTTCGGTCTGACGCTGAAAAATCATGTGATCATCGACATGCCACAGCCCGGATAGTTACGATGTACTATCAAGCGAAACAATACGTCCTTGACATGGTAGTCTTATTTTTCAATTATTATTATTTATGGATGCCTTAATTATAATGTATGAATTAATGGATGCCAAGCGTATCAATAATGAGCGTGTGGCATAGCCTGCCTGTAAACTGTCCAGCCATTTTAGATACAATCTCGTGTGTCTGTGTAGGTGTATCAGCCTTGTACACTGCGCCTGCTATATGCTACTAGTCGTTTGATGAAAACATTTTCGGTCTAAAGGGTCAAGGTTCCATTTTTGAGCGTTAATCCATATTGGTTGATGACGATATCAGAGATTCGAAAAAATCATTCTATCAAAAATTTGCTTACTCAAAATAGGACTCGGCTAACTAAAAGTAGACAGTTTATGTTTGTACCATAAAAGTGCAATGATTTTAGGTTTGAGTATCCCAGATGTCAAAATGTGCGGTATTGAAATATACCTCTACTAACCTCGGTAAGACCTTTGTGTCTAGCGCTGGTAAATGTAAATGTCTTTGTTTTTCGTACTTCAGAACTCCCGAAAATACGTCTTTACCATTAATGTATTTAGTTAAGTCATCTGCTGGAATCTGTTCAAGAATTCGGTTTGAATAGTGACTCAGGTAATACTTTTTTGTTGACGCCATCGACTGAAATCAGAAGCAGTCTGTTAATGTTTGTTCCGTCATCTTGCCAGACCTGTTTCTTTTTAGCTGGGTTTCGGTCTTCGTGAACGAATCTTCTACAAGGAAGATATAAAAGAAATACTAATAGAAAAAGGCTTCTTGCAAACAATACTCCATTACACGTTTCCGGACCAGCAATGAATGTAGAGAAACACGGGTGCGAATTATCTTATCGAAGATAGCTACCTTGCCGCCAACATTTCGCTCGTGACAAGATGTCGTCCTACATCTTTTACTATGTCTATACATATATAAAAAAAAAGTCACTCGTGTTATAGGTAGTTAGCTAATTACTACGATGTAACTAGATTTCGAAAGGTTTCGATGGCTGCGACCTTAACGGTCGCGCCCATTAAATAATGAACTTGTTTTAGATCGAACCGAAATATCCAAATGGTCAGGCACGACAATCGAAAAATGCACGACATAAATTTCACCAGTTTTATTGTCGCCATTCATGCTTACATGCGCATGTGGTGAATTACTACATGTGATAGAAGCAAAGGTCTTAGCGATCGTGCAATGGCAATGTGGCTGTGCACGAACCAGGGGTGTGAGACGGTTCCAGTTTGAACGCGGACGCACGCACTTCTCTGACGAAAATACGAGCGAGGGATAGAAAATAGTAATCGCTGTTTTTAATCGGCCCTTTGATTGTATTGAGTTACCTACTCAGACAGGCTTTTGAAACACCTGCACGGACCTCTAAATGTACGAGCTATCTTTTCTCATTTGGAAATCAATTTGTATAATGACCGGTTCATGGCTAATTATTGTACACTTGCTTTGGAATTTATTTTGTGCACCCTTCGTGCGTCCATGCCGATAGACAGAAGTAGCCGTGTTTCCACTTAAAGCATAACTATTCGGTTTAAAAAAAAATTCACTACATCTATAATTTGGCTTAAAATGTTTCCTTTAAGTTTACTGTGCGAATTCAATACGTCTATAGCGATCTTTAGCGTTTCCTTGCTTAGTCTTTATGTTTTTCTGTAACCAAAGCTCTGGTGACCCTGCAGTAGGCGTAGCAAATTTTTCTGCCGTTGCTGTGCTTTACGGACAAGTCGGGGGCGGTGGTATGCCTTGCTATCACCATTAGCAATAGTGGGGCTAGTAACAATAACAACACTAGTCAAGAGGGTAGGGCTACCTGGGGGTACTTTATCAGGATTGCGAAATATAGTGCAATCAGAAAGCAAAAATCTCAATAGACACGCAACGGAAAATAACGGCAAAACTACAGCAGCAGCATAGCCACATGTTCCATTGCCCACCTATCCGATACGGCCGAAATCGCCGGCGGCAGCGTCTTTAAAGCCGCCGCTAAGATCTTCACCGGTGCTGCGTTACCGCCCATACACGCCTATCTGTCTGTCTACCCTCGAGCGCGAAGTTTTTGTTCCATTTCAGCTTAGGCTTGGTCTGATTTGGTTCGCTGGTGTTGTTATAACTAAATTATGTTTCTGTTACCCTTTCGATACTTGGTCAATGTGTAGCATAGGTACGGTAACGGCTTAATTGTGTGAATGTGTTTGTGTAATAAATTCATTTTCACCTATATATATATATATATATATATATATATATATATATATATATATACGTGACACTATAAACTTAAATATTAAGGTGCGTATGGTGAAAGAGTGTTATTCTAGACTTCAGATTATCAGGGGAGGTGTTTTGTTGCAGCGTTCCGTTGATAATGCGCCATCTTTGGAACTTTGGCGTTAAACGAACTTCCATCGTGGTGCTCGAAGGTCCACATTATCGCGAGTTTTAATACGGCTTCTGAAAAACCCGAGCAAGACTTTCATGGAGCTAATCGGAAGATCCTCAACAGAGTTTAGGTTTAACAGGCTGGAAAATTCACTAAAATGACCCTAAAATCGGTTTTTCATTTAGTTAGATTTTCGATATAGAACTAAAGCTCAAATTGTTAGTCTTTTTGATACTATCACCCCCCCCCCCCCCTTCTGTACCTCTTGAAGTTTTTGCGTTTGAAGCTCCTTTACGTTTGAGACTTTTGGCCTGCTGCCAGTCAGAGATTTTAAATCTTTGCAATTTTTTATATAGAGCGTACTTGAGTGACACTCTAATAAACTGTCGCTTACCAATATCGCTTGACGCGTGATTAGTAATAAAACAATTACTTACGAATTAAAAAGGAATATTTAGTGAATGAGCAGTTAGTGGTTTAAATATAGAAGCTGCAATCGCAGTAGGTGGTGCTTATATTGACCAAGCATGGCCGCCAAAAATGATGCGTTTAGGACATAGAAAAAATTTCGTTGATGTATTTATTTTTATTTAGATTTTAGAAAGAAAGCGTAAGAAAAATCCTGTATATAGATATGCAGACCTAGCCCGTCTAACCTCTGCTTGACAGCCTAGTAACAGACCTCATATCTATATAACATCGTACATGTCCATAAACGCTCAATAAGGAAACGCCTATTTCACAGCTACGGTATAACGTGTACGACAGAACCCATATGTTTTTCGCACTTCCTCCAGACATCGCTTCTATCTCACTTTACCGCATTTTTAATTACAGAACTCTCGAATCGAAACTCGATATGTCATCATCTGTTTGCCCCTGGTTACGTGCCCCTGCAATTGTCAGTCAAACGAAATGCGACATATGTCTTCGAACAGCTAGTAGATGACAATATCGTAGAAAGAGTATGTCGAAAACCGTATACTTTTGCCTTGTTAATATAGACAATACCACGGCTCCACGTTACGGCCGGCGTCATGTGGCTTGTGTACGGATTCACGTACTTACCGTCGTTGCAATCACGCATCACCACGCGCCGTCCATGGACCTCTCCGTATGTCTCTATATCCAGACATGATAGCTCCGCATTCGTCGTTTCCACTCAGTCGTTTGTTGTGTTTTCCCGTTGAACTGTCAAATGTGTCATCGAAGCAGACCGACCGGAAAGCCGTCTGCGTGCGTGTTTTTGTCGTCCCTGGGCTTCTGTTGGAAAGAATCGGTTTAGTTGCTTCATAGGATCGTCTAGAGCATTAGGACCGCGCATACATACAGTAGTATACGGGCACTAGCTTGCGCAAGATTTACTCTCAACTTCCGACGGGTCCTGGCTTTTGCATAAGCGAAAAACGTACATCAACGCGTAGCTAGCCGCAACATAAAAAGATCAAAAAGCTGAGCCGAATAGTGGTAAAGTACTTCAATAACCAATCGCATTTCCTAAATCAGAACGTTCTGCCATGTTAACGTGTTGACGACGCCGCAAACCAGTGCATGTCGCAACTGCCGTAATCGTTGATTGCGCAAAAAATTGAAACATAACAGTCG
The DNA here is from genome assembly GCF_002532875.2 of Varroa jacobsoni. Taxonomy (NCBI): domain Eukaryota; kingdom Metazoa; phylum Arthropoda; class Arachnida; order Mesostigmata; family Varroidae; genus Varroa; species Varroa jacobsoni. Next base: position 40,521 of record NW_019213544.1, on the reverse strand, counting down.
TTTCATCTATGACGCCATAGGATAAAAGAAGACGACGGCCACGACAAATACATAGTTATAGCAATGACATAGCCAATAAGCTATATTAAGGAAAATCGAAAAGGAAGATTTGAAGGTAGATTGAGAGAAGCTGTTAGTTGTTGGACACCCCAATTTGAAGGACTGAAGTGATGGTAGATTTGATCTACGTTCGCAAACTCCCCAACGTTGAGCGGCGGGTCCACAAATCGAAATAGCGCCAACAGCTGATGTGTGACAAGAAATGACAGGGAATATATGTCACACTCTATTGTACGCGTGTCGTTGTATCATTTGCAGTCGTGCAGAATCAGAAAAGCGGCTGTCACGTAGCAGACAAGTGAACGCCGTCGGTAAAAGCTGCTGCTGTTGTTTCTGTTGGACATGAGGTAAATAACGTATGATGATATGGGCTTCTATGTAAACAGATAATTTTATAGGTGACCTATAGGTAGACGCAAGAGCGTTATCGATATTAGGTGTAGAGGAGATGGCCCGCTATATATGATACTATTGATAAAGAGTTAGAGTAACGATCAGTTTAAGAGAGAGCTAAGTATTCAAACTTGTCGTTTACTTCACGTCGTATGAAGTTATCATGTTATTAACCAATTTTTATTGATATTTTCATTGTCTCAAACTCACCAGGGGCAGCGATGGGATGGCATCTTTATGTATTATAATTATAATCCATGCGCAACAATGTGATCTTACGTAATTCCAGCTTTAACAACATATAGTAGGACTACAATGGAAACTGGTTCACTTTACTAACACTTAAGCGTATGTCCCCGGTTGCTTTCCCCGTAGTATGACTGGAGACCAATGATATGCTCTAGTCACAACCGGTTCCCGAAATTTGACCTCGATATCACAATATAGCGTAGATGAAAAGTAAAACAAGGAAAACTAATACCAACAAATCGACGAGTTTAGCTTTGTTATGACTAGCTAACTGGTGTCGGGAGGTTGGAAAACATTATCGCTTCCACTGACGCTCAGCTACTATAGACAACCAGAGTCTTTTGGGTTGGCAAGACACCCCCGACCCCGTTCTTATCGTCAACCCCCGTGTCCCGCATACGGCTTGTCGTTTACTGTTTTAGTCAGACACTAGCAGCAGCAGAATCACCTTTTCGTGTAGCGTTTATCGTTTGTAACGGCGTCGTCTCGTTGTCGCTGAAACGTTTGCTACCGTTACCGCTGTTGTTGCAGAGACCGCGTTCTGGACGCTACGGCGCCTCACCAATGGCGATAGACGCTGCCACGATGATCACATATATATGTAATAATGCTCCGAAGCGCGATCGGCGACTGGCCGTTTATACGCTTAGTCAGCTGGTTCATTGGCTCAGACTAAAAGAACGAATAAAAAACGAAAAAAGGAAAAAGTGAGAGACCCTGAATCGTCGGTGAGGCGATCAAAGAAACCATCGTCGACGCACTGTGGGGAGGCAAGTAAGTTACTGTGTAGGCAGGGGGCAGTAGCGAGATCCTGCAGCAGTAGCAGTAGCAGCAGCTGGAGTCAGCGCCCCTGTTCCTTCGTCTTGTCATTGTTGTTTTTAGCTCTTTTGTTGTTACTGGCTTTGGCTATTGTTTCCATGACAGTTTAACTCGTTGGCTGGTTTTCGGTGTATGTTGGCTTCGTTTATTTTGTCTAAGATTTAACTGCACCTCATCCTCACTAGCGTTGCACTTTTCCCGCCTAAATCGCAACGGTCATTCGGACTTCTCTGTTCATCGACGTAACAATTATAAAGGCGACGTCGAACATGATGGTAGTGGTATTCGGGAAATAACAAGAGAACTGTTCGGCCTTGTCATAGGCGCTCAATGCTGACATTCCTAGCCGCTACTGTGGGTGCTATTCTTCTTAAGACAGCGGCAACCACTGCTCCTTCCTGTTGTTGTCGTTGGAGCTAAATGCTTGAATTAGGAAGCACGACTAACATACAGACACACATGCAGTCACATGCTTCCAATGAATTAGGTCGCGCTCACGCTTATCGCAAAGCACGATCTGCAAAGCATTGCCTGTACGTTCTATCTGTGTATGTATGATGGTTAAACCCAGCAGCAGCGGCAGCAGCAGCAGCAGCAGCGTTCAATGTGATTCTAATGGAGAAATGTGTCTGACGTCCATTCGCCGCCACTGTCGCTGTTGTTGGGATTGCTACCGCGGGTAATGCTGGTGCCAATTGCGGCCCAGGGCGAAGCGTTGCACTCGGGCGAAGCCGGGGCCGTTTGCAACAAGAGGGAAAGAGAGAGATACAGTGGCCGAGCACTGACAAACTCTCACTGACTACTACATCAGGCACTCCTGGCCCACTATCACCTTCATCGCCTTTAGCGTTATCGGCATAATGACGAGGATAAGCACCATCAGTAGCATTGCAGTTCCCTTCAAAATTGTGAAGGTATCAAGGCAAGGGATCATCCATGTCTAGATCTTTGACTCAATGGACTCGGCTACATAACCAACAACAACAACATTTGTAATGGCAACAACTGTTTTATTAGCTTTGCATAACCACTTTATCTAACGACATCGATCAATTAAATTGTTCATAGCGTAATATCAAGCGTCGGCCCCTCTCAAAGCGTTTTAGTCTCCTACAATAAGTATCGACTTTGCTATTGTATCATCAAGTTACCGTTATATTTGGTCGATTCTGGTTGCCTAAGTTTCTATCATTCGTGACAGCCAGATCTGATTAGACAATATCAACGAGCAAATCTATACTATGTGTATGTATCGAAGGGGCAGAATACATGGTTAACTGCTTCTCATGAGGAAACCGATGGCCATTGCGTTGTATAGACTATGCGACAGGATATACTTTCACCAGAAGGTTCCTTCCTACACTGATTCGAAGTATAGTCCACCAAATCGAACGTCCGGGTCATAGGTCGGTCCTACCGTTTACGTACTCCAGTCAAGCCTTGTCGTGGATGTGGAGGGAAAGATTCAAAGTGTAATAGGAGAGTAGTCCGTTCCTATTAACGTATCGATTCATTTGACGAACTTTGCTAAATCAACTTTGCTTTCCCGTGTTTTTCTTGCAAATTTCGAGCGTTTGCAAAAGATAATTACTCAGTATTTCATAAAAGACATACTAACTGTCCAATCTCTGTGAACAGGGCTCAAGGGACAGCAACTATCTACGGAGAGGTAAATGTGGTACGGTCAAGCTCCATTGAAGTAGTGGAATTGGCGACAACGAATACGAAATATAACCTGTAAATTGCTATGAAACCCTTTTCCATATGAATCAAGAAGGGAAACCGTCGAGCAATGTGGCCATCTCTTAAAAATTCTACTAGTTGAGTAGGGTCGGTCAAAGCGTATCAAGGAACAAGGCTTCTTTAACGTATCTGATGTATAGTTGACAACGGTTAACGACGAGAACTATTAATAGACCTCTCACAGCATTTCCATTACCTTGTGTGATTTACGTAGTCTTTCGTCATAATTTCTCTAGTATATTTTTAAGTTTTTCTGTCTATGAATGTTACCCCCATGTAACGGTATTCTACCGCAGGTTTTCATGTGAGAATCGCTTTTTGCAAATGCCGAACATAGAACCCGTTCTAGATATTAAAAGTTTTACAATGAAATATTGAGTATATGTACACTGTGGCTGAACGAGCAAGTGCGCACATACTTCACTGTTTTCACAATGTAGTCTGCTTGCTTTGAGAGTGGCCAGAAGAGACAGTTGTTCCTGTTAACTTTTGTTGAACCTTAAATTTTTATGAATTAAGTATAATAAGCTAAGTAATAATAACTTAATGAATCGCAAATTATTCAGTTGAGTCATTCAAACCCCGTATGTTTTACGCGGACTGTATGGAAGATGGAAGTGTAACATGGAGGTAATACAACATCTAGATTATTTCTGAAATTATTTCAAACACGTTTCTTTTACAAATTTTTTTTTTTTAATTTTATTCCCTTTATTTATCTATTGTCTTTTTATTTTACGCGCGTACACCTTATGAAGTATTTATGTAACAATGTTTCCGTCGAATTGAAGTATTATTTCGAAGTAAATCAAGCCTTTACAACTGACTTCGCTGCAGTTTTTTCTCAAGGCAAGGTTTTTCTCATTTTAGTGACAGTTTTTCAGCAATGAGATGAGCAACAATTCTTATTGGACATCTCTTGATGTGATTGTATTGATTCAAAGCATACTGGATTAATGTTGGGTATACCAAATAGACTGACATGCGAATTGGTTTTGAACTTTTTGCAGCGGCCTTTGATATGGCTTCAAGACGGATTTTCAAATGTCGGTGATAGGACAAATGTATTTATTAAATACAAGTTTAATCTTTCTGTTTTTCTCGGTTCCCAATACGGTCTATGATCCATTTCACTCATTCGAAACATCTGTTTAATATAGTGCCGTATTCACGCCTAACTCACAGCCAGCTGCAAAACGTTGTACCCCTCGTGTCCTTGCCCAAAATGGAGAATAAAGCGTTTCGTAGAAACTCTCTAAGGCGTTTTATAGTCCACGAGCGTCGTCGTCATCCATATGAAATAAGCAAATACAAACGTCGCCTCAGCGCAACATTTCACTCCTTCTAACTACAGCTGTGACACTTCAATATGGTTGCCAGTGTTGCTAACTCCTACATCCGTTGCTACTTGTTTAGGCTCGCTTTTCCCAACAACGAAACTCCGACCACCTCGAATGTCTCTAACGTGAATAGGTACCAACTGCATCATCATGGGAACAATGCTGCCGCAACAACAACGATCACCAACTACTAAAACTCCGCCATAAGGCGAAACATCCTATCAGCTGACATGCAGCACACAACAAATTGCATCTACTGTCGGTTCCTCTTACATATCTCACATGAATCGATGAGAAATCTTAGAAAAATTAAATCGCTATAGAAGCTTCTATTTGTCTTGATAATATCAGCATATGGCATTCATTACTCACGACGCTCAGAGCCCGTTTCTACTGCAAACTAGGTAGATTCCTTAGCATAGCCCGAACGTTGCAAGTGAGACGATATACATAAAATTCAAATTCTTTTTTTGTGTCTTGCGGACGACCGAGCTGTCGACTCTAAGACTTCAAGACTCACGATCACTCTTGTATTTCTGCCCCTCTAGTACCATCGTTTCTTTTCTAGCTACTAATAGTGTTAGTGTACAGACACGCCTAAAGTGTTCTGTCAAAATTGACACCATCCCAGCAACTGCTAACCGCTGAGGTATCATTTTGTGGCCGAACATTTAAACGTATAGTGTCAGACCGTTGTATCGTGTCCGGCTGCCGTGGCCCCTCGTCTTGATTAATACGATCTTCTCCGGTACCGTCACTTTCGCCTTTTTCTTTATCTTCTCTTTTACCTTTTCCAACATCTTCAACGCAGAAGCTTTTGCTGGTGAAGATAGGGACCGTGGCTGTCACTTTCTTCCGGCGTCAATTTTACTTTTAGTGGTTTGCGTCCACGATAGCGCTCAAGTACTTTCGTCATGTTCACAGGGCCAGCGATGGCGGTGTGCGAATCATTGACGAGATGCAGATTCGAACCGGCAGGCGTGGGAACTGGATGTCGCTACTTGAGATGGTGCTATTATGGGACATAGGGACCTTTGCTGATGCTGCTGCTTGTTTTGACGTCACTCGGTTCGTGGTCAGGGCGACGATCGTGATGCAGTGTTTAATTTTGTAAAGGATGAAGCTGGCGATGGCGGCGGCGACTTTAACAAGAAGCTATAGCACTTCATCGACGATGGTGGGCATGATGAGAGAATCAGCCAATGATGCAATAAAAGACACCGCCCAATAACGAGAAAGAGAACATATATTCAGCTGAGTAACGGGATACTAACTATATAAAAAGAAAAAAAAAGCCGGTATTAGTATAAGAAGAACGGAGGAAAGCTCAATAAACGCTACTTAAAAGGTACGAATTGCTTTATCCGTAAAAGAGATGGTCGTTAACGATAAATAATATATAATGCAAATAATGGCGAAAGGATTTTCTATTATTAGAGCTTGTGTACGTTTGACTGCGACCCAAATCAAGCTCTGTCAAGAAGATATTACGAATCGTATTGATACTGTATTGCACTTTTCGTAAATCTTTGGCAGAAGCTGAAGCAGGCGTCGGATTGAGAACATTAAAACTTCAAAACACGATCTGATGACATGACTCCTTAAAGTCTCCCGGATCGCCTGGAAGACCAGTCGCAAGAGCTGCCGTAGAGGAGCGTGATTGGAAAACAGTTCAAAAGAAATCTATATAGCCAAGCCAGTGACTACGACTAGCAAGATCGTTGTGTTGGTTGATTATAACGGATAGTAAAGACGAGGCCGATTCAATAAAGAAATGGCAAGATAATGCCAAATTTTTATGCCTGCTCCATGGCATAAATGGTTATAGAATTTTAGAGAGATTTGAAATTTGTTTTTCAAAATGGGTCAGGTTTAACATTCAAAAGCATATTTATGTTGCATGCTCTGTATCGATCTCTAAAAGCTAAAGCGACAAAATCTAGTGTAGACGACTTGATTGTATGGAGCCGATTTAGAGCTTGAGACACTCATCTTAGTAACACTGGCTGAAAATTATAGATCTGAGTTGTGTATTTGTTTTAAATAAAATGCCCATGACTCAAATTTATATTTGACAGATCTTTAGCGGCATGACCGGACTCATCTGCTTAAGCCACCTCGATAGGAAATCCTAATTTCTGGGCCTAACTTAAACCCGAAACTAAATTAAAAGCTAATAAAGAAAAATAGCATGAAATACTATACATTCGCATGTAAAATAGCGTATAAGTGTTGATGTAATAGAAAGCTAGTTATATTCGTTGTAAGAACTTTGCTAACCTAACATTCATAACGATGGAGGAATCGTTTAATCAGGTCCGCGATCAAAATTAGGACTGATACAAATGCCTTAGAAAAATTGACAGCCAGAAGACAACGATCATTTCGCATCGCGCGTACGTTGACAACGAGTGCCACGTATGGCTTTTGTTCTGTAAAAGCAATAAACCGCGAATGTACAATAAAAATCCCCTTAAGAAAAATAAATGCAGTTCATATTGCTGTTGTGAATATCTTCACCCACAATCCGGAGCGCATTGCTGATTAATGTACGTTAGATTTGTTATAGGCGGTCAACCTTGCCACGGGCCGCCAAAAGAGACGACATATTAACGATACGTTAGAGATTTTCTACAGAAAATACACAATTAGTCTATTTTGCAATGCTGACCCTCTCAGGATAAATGGACTTTCATTAAACATACATTATTTCTTTAAACAGTTATTATAAAAACAATTTATGCTATAAGATGTATTGAAAATACAAAAAATTTGGAACGCAATCGTGTCATTCATTCAAGCCAAATCTAGAATTCCGATGGCATACACTAAAATACTAGTTCAGTTTAACAGTACCCATACATTTGGTGGATAGTGTCTTTTCTTCTGATTACAGTCTCCAATATCTTGGCAGCATATGTTTCCGTCTTGCTTGCATCCATTGGTTGGGTCATTTTAGCAGACCCAAATCTCCCATCTACACAGACCGTATTCTCTAAAAGGCGTTTTGCCCTAGCAGCAATTAGGATCTGAACCAGTGAGGCTTGCATTGTTTTCTTCAATGCACACCAGCTAGCTCTATAGCAGGTGCGAGCACAAATCATCCCTGTTACCAACAACAACGAGACAAAAACTTCTACCAGTTACTAGCAGCGCGACTAGATTACGTGTAGTGGTCATCACGTTGCACGGTGGTAACGTAAAAAGCGATATCCATAAAGCCAAACTTCAGGAATTGTGCGAGCCGAAATCAGATTGAACTAGTGTTGTTGTTATCGCATCGCTGCTGTTTAACTTTGAGTCGGCCGTACGATGCTATCAACTACCATTAGAGCAGAAGCGATAGTAGCCTGCGTAGCGAACGACGACTGATTCATGCCGAAGTCGACCAAACCCAATGATCCCCCCTTTTTTTATTCTGCCCCTTCTCTCACCGTCCTCCATACTATAACACAGTCTGGCGAGGCTCTTCTTGAACTGATACCAGAGTGCAGCGGCGACGATATTTGCCTCCATCGCAATATCCGCGGCAGAATCAACAACAGCTGCGTGCGCAACATCAGCTAAATACGGCCGCGCCGATAGTTCAGGATGAGCCGGCCATTGAAGTTGTCCGCAAACGCGACGATTTTGGTCGCCCCTGCTCATCTGATAGCCAACGCGATCGACCATAGTATGCTAGTTTATAGTAAAACTTCCGACTTCAATCGATTTCTACAGATCGAAGATCAGCGACAGACCCGTCGAGGCAGTTAAGCCGATCTAAGCACGGAATTTAGTAGAACACTACAAACTCATAGCCTATAAGATATCATGAAATAGATATTCCTAGATAGGCTGAAGCTCAAACGTCGCCAAAATGACAACGATGAGTGCGGACCTTACCTGTTGGCGGACATCACCGTGCAGATGTTCCTGTTACTGCAATTCCGCATCCTCCCGACATTTTCCGCGTCAAATAGAGAAAAAATGTAGCAGCAGTAGAAGAAACCACATGGCAAGAGCGTGGCCCGTGCTTGCTGACGAGATCTTATAATGCAACATTACTTCATAGTACAATAAAGATGTACGCGGTCTTGCTAGCACGCGCGCACGAGGTAGGTGGTAGCTGGTGGTAACTCAGCCATTAGGTGATTGCCTCGCGTGGGTCTGGAAAGCGATAACTGAACTAATCGATGATGTCGACTGCGATGCTGATGATGACCGTATGAGGAGCAATATAACGTCAACGTGTCACTCGATTTGTCACCAGGAAGAGAGCTCTCTGAGCTGCTGAATACGATAGCTGTCGGTAAAGGTCGATGGGGAAGGATTAAGTCGAGCTTATCGTCCTCAATGGGATCATGTAGAAATGAAGCCCAACAACCTCAGCATATGTTCAGACTGATCAGACCTAGTAACCATGTTGAGCGAGAATCTGTCGTTACCGTCCCACAAGAAGCAGGAACAAGGACATTAATCTACGTGATGTCGTAGCAGGTATTTTTTAGAAGAAGTCGGTGAATCCTAGTGGCAGATACCAGCGAAGTCACCTTCAGGTGAAATGGGTCAAATTTTATAAGATAACAGTCGATAATACCATTTTTTGAAGAGTTTCAAACTAACATTCACATATAGATGGCGATCTTTTTTTCAAATACTGATTTTAACCCCAAGTGCTACTGTATATAGCATCAGTAAATCGCTAGAAAGTTGTTCAGTCTCACTACGTTACATCAAATGGGAGTCGACCATGACTTCTGGATCAGAATCCTGAGAAAGCTGTACATTCCAAAACGAACCCCACTAAACCGGTAGAATTAGTAAACTACGTCCCTTCTAGTCCGACAAAATAGAACAAAGCAAAATGTTACATTGGCCTGCCGCCGTACTCAGCCGATGTCGGCCACACTCCTACTGCGCCTAACATAATTCACCCTTCCGCTCCCCCCAACCCCAAAAATACAACGGATCAATGGCGATAACGGCAACAACTTAATGTCGACGGATTTCCTGTTGCTATTTCCACCCAGCAGCCGTTCAATAGCAGCAGCAATAGTCGCATAGACTTCTTCTCTGTCATATCAATGACTTCTTTTTCGCTTTGCCCTTCTATTTTTATACATACACGTTATGTACGCGAACACAACGGTGGGCAGTATAACCCATAGCTACGTTAACTACCACGCCTTCACATAATAAAGTTGCCAGAGCGGCTACTGCTGCCGCTGTTGTTGTTGTTAACGTCGTGTCGCTTTCATTCGTTCGATCATTGTCATCGCTGTCGCCTCGAAGAGGAATTCCGGACGTCGGTGTTTGGGGGCTCATTCAATATGGATCGTCCGCGAAAGAAGGACGCTTACCGAACGGCCAGTAAATTATCGACACCCCCTCCCAGCGGCGGCGACTAAATGGGCTGGGGAGCTATTGTGGCAAGAAAGCCGATCTCTTTGCAACCTCGTTCCGGCCCATTTGGCTAGATAGTTAGATCTAATATAACCATGATATACAGTCAAAGCGTTGGCGGCGACAACAATAACGACGTCGATAACAACAACTTCGGGCCAATAAGTCTATGGAGGGATGAACAAGCCTCAGTATCGTCTCCAGACTAGTAACCATCCCCATTAGCAGCAGCAGCAACGGCGCGATCGTTTTCATTATAATCAGCATTGTCATCCATATTTTAATTTGCTATCACAAGCTGCATTAGCAAAAACAGCGATGGATGAGTACGCTAACTCAGCTAGACAGCATCGATCGTTTGCACAATACGTTGAGACGCGAGACGTCAACAATAAGACCGAACGCCGAATAGAATTCGCTGAAATTCCATTCATTCACAGCAGCGGCGGCGGCGGCGGCGGCGGCGGCGAATGGTCGCTAGCGAGCGAGCGACCGATCGGCCTGCCGCCTTCACGTCGCCATTATGTGCTTGCCCCTTTTGGAACGTACACTCGTCTCACTGACGGACAAACCCTGTTTGATACACTCCACGATATTGTTTTACGCGTATGACTACTGGCAACTAATTTTGGTTCCGCTGCTGTTGACAACACCGCCATGAACGACGGCACCGCCACGACGTCCTGCGACCGTTCAACCGGTATCAAAACCGCTATTTGCTGCACACAGAGCAAGCATAGGCAATGGCACCCTACTTGATGTTACGTAAAAAAAATTTGCTGGATTTCGCTTTTAATTGGCTGACCCAGTAGCTGGCATGCACCGTGGCCAATTTATGGGCAGCTAACTTAACGACAATCGGTACGCGTCCTGATCAGATGACACAACCACCATCTATCACTCGAACAGGGGGAAAACGCCGAGCGAGAAAAGGATTTTGAAAACAGTGGAGATCAAGAAGAAAACGGGAAAAATGTCTCAAAGAACGGGGACCATTTTTTTAGTGTGTCTAATTCAAACTAAGCAAGTAACCACTTTGTACTAACTAACTCCACATGTTTTCACCAAATTCGACGTTATGCACAATAACTTCTGTAAGTTATTATTAAGAGTAACTGTGAAATGTAACGACGGTAAGAATAGAAAACGAATGCATCGATGAGAAAAGGCTATTTCGAATAAAAGATGGCTTATTCGTCTAAATAAAGTGAAGCTCGTGTTGTGGCGCGTCGAGCGACGTTCTTCGTAGGCTTGCACAGTCTGGGGTGTATTCCCAGTAATACTAGGATGTAGGATAAATCCACAAGCTATGTCCTATTAATAGTTCATACAGCTTTTACTGGTCATAATTGTTAACGACGGTGCAAAATCATTACAGGCGGCGCACGAAAATCCACGAACGATAAAAATACTTTCAATTGCAGGCCATTCATAAATATGTTTCCATACAACGCAAGGTAAGGAGATTTGCTGTCAATAACCCTCGATCGCGAAAAATTAGGATAATTATATGCACTGTTGATAGTAGGCGAACGATTTACATGTAGAGGTACAATATGCAGAAGGTTTCAGTGAGCACTGGCGTCGATCTTCTTTCAGCTACAGAATTTACGCTAAATGAGAGACTATTTCACTGCTAATATTAGCCCCCGCACGTGAAAGAAGCCTCCCTAGAAGAAAGCTGCCTAGAAGTCATTTTTCAAATTTTGTCCGGGGTCTATTAGTTTTTGATTTTGAATGTTTTTTTTTTTTTTTTAGCTGAGATCAGTCACACCTCGTCGCATCTGATTGTTTTCGCCTGCTAATTATGTTGTTGTTGTTATTATTATTTTCATTATCGTCAGCGGCAAGAGCTTATATTATCTATCGCCGCGTTTCTAATCGTTTCACGCCGCTAACTTCTGGACGGTAGTTCATCACGATGCAACCGAGAACCAAAAAGCACCGCCCAAACTGGTAGAGGAAAAGTACTCGTAAAATTGATTTAATCCGTTGACGATTTCAATTGCTATGTCTCTTGCTCATGTTGTGATCGCCGCTCGTGCTTAGCCAATGGCTAGAAAAATATTCTTCGAGACGAACGAATAAACTACAATTATCTTCATCATATCTTCATTGCAACATTGGCAAAGTGGTAGCGGAATAGGACGCCGACAACAATTGTACCAACGTTCATACATTATTTATTCTTATCATATTTCTTACCCACGACGTGTATAAATATTGAGAGAAAAGTAAACATTTCACATGTGATCAGAAACTTGTTTCAAATTGGCCAACTTCCTGGTCCCGAACAGAGTTAATGATTAAACTGGGAGAATTGTCACATAAACAAACATGCTGCTAACAGTTTGCAGCTATTCAGAGAGCTCTTGTTAACTATTTGACTTTACCAAACCAGATGCTGGGCGAAAATGTACACTTCAAATTGAATATATGCTAAATCTCATATATTGCCGCCAAGCGTTTTTTAAAACATCACAGAATTGCCCATTAGATCCTGCAAGAATACGGAATTTCTTTATTTTAACGCCTTCGGTTTTTGTTCTATTTAGATTTAGTAAATTGCTGGGTTATTTAAGCGTTCAGCATGTGTTGGCACAAAACGTTATATTTATTATTTCTTAAAGCAAGCAACGTGTGGTCGGTCCACTGCGGCTTGAATATATCGCTATGAACGGAGTCAAGGTCTTACCTAAAGGATAGTTGCAAAATTTACTACTTAACCTCCAATACATCAGTTTTCGGTGTAATGTTTTTAGTATATTTGAACTGGATACTAGCAGGTTCGTTTTGAACGTACGAAAGGCGTGCTATCGTGGAATAAACCTGAAAAAACCGTCAAGGAAAGTCCGATCGCTGCTCTTCCAAGCCTAGCATTAAAATATGTTTGATATTTTTTTTACACTTTCTTTTCGGCATGTCATTTGTAAAAATGTTAAAATCGTTTCCTAATAATATCTTAACGATAGCGTAATCAGTTGATATTCTCCATAATGCACCTGTCGCAGTAATGTTCCGGCGACGGCGGCGGTTTACGTACAGCGTCAAATTATTTCCTACACGCACATATCTAGCGGTTGTGTCGTAAGCTCAACAATACCAGTACCAATTGCTTTCAACAATAATCACCGTGTAAAGTAGCGCCTTTTCTCTATTCTTACGTAAATAACAACGAATAATATGACTTCAGTGCACCTTGTTTCCTATTCCCACGTACAAATCATATGATTAGGAGCTACAGTTTTAACCTAAATCTTCCAGTGAATGTCCAGCCGACTTATGGAAATTTAGTAGAAGAACTAAATAGATGAATCGCATGCATCGTCACTCGTATTTGATAGAGGTCTGCATTAGGTCCAGATATGCTAATATTACCTAGGAATTCATAACTACACTTTTAGAACTTTTGGTGGACGGCGCATACGTACTTGGTGCTGGAGCCTTCAGCAAAGGTCGGCCGCAGCAAGCCAACAATTTCTAGAAAATAGTAGACAGTGATTTTCTGTTTCGCATTACATCGCAAGAACACCGTTTACGTTTTCTGCAGTATAAACGACAAAACGAGGGTTTACATTTATGTAACGCTCAATATAGCCGAGATGATGCTATGAGCGTCGATCTATAAGTGTCGACAAATGTACATGCTACCTCGTGCCATTTGTTCGCGTACAGCCATAGTTGAATAAACTACATTCAAGAAAAATCATCACAAACGTAGCATCATTGATTGCACGCAATCTTAACATCACTTTTTTCAGTTTGTTCAATACATTTTTAAAATAAAATGTCTTCGCTTTTTATATCCAACACGTGCTCCCATTTCAGTGCCTTACCTTTCTTCCATTTCTTCTACCGCACCGGCAATTATACACGTATCTTCTAAATATATGTAAAATAGTACAATTGCTTGAGTACACCATGCGAGGAAAGGAGCACGCGGATGTCCTGTTTTCTCTTGTCAAAAGGCGAACAGTACATTGTATTGTATCGTCGCCGTAATCATGTTCGCATGCGTACATCGGGGAGTCGTTAAATCCGTCGAACTGGCTTACCGCGAACGAGCCATGCAGTGGATGGCGTTCGCGGAAGTGACCCGATGACAAGAAAAAATCCCTCAGAAACGGTCGGAAGACATTGGTAAACGAATTCGATAAACAAAGATACATGTATGAGTGCACCGGCTGAATCTTACGTGGGTTTCAACAAACGGCATTGGAATAGCGGCGACAGTTCTAGCAATATATTCCCATTAAAACTGTCACTGAATATAGATACAGGTAAAAATGTCTATGGAAGGCGTCTGTGCACCTTTGACAGGTCACCACCGTAGAAAGACTTTCAGTAAAAAAAAAAAGAAAAAGTCTAGACGAATATTACGAAACTCTTATTGTAGTTATTATCTGTAGCGTGGCCATCAGCCGCCTATAACCGGTCATGTCTTCCCTAAACAAAAATAATTTACCGAAGTTGCTAGGTTTGCTGTGAAACTTAATTTAGTTGAATTCACAAGGATATGCTGCGACAGGGTAATACGTTTGTTAAGGAGTCATCGCAAGTGAAAATTTGAGATTGATACGTATTTTTTACGAAAATCCATTTTTGGATCTTTTTAATTTCGCATAAGATCCAAAAATGGATTTTCGATTATAATAGGCCGCTAGAAGTATGATAGGTACACATGTCATTACCATCTATAATTAATACTGAACAGAAATAGCCTCTTGGCTAGACGCATTCGATATGCCTGTTTTCACTCTAAAGCATCCAGTCATACGCTCCACTTCCCGCAAAGAATACTGAAGTATTTTAAGAGAACAATAAAAGGCTTAGTCAGAGAAAAGCCTGTGAAATAGCTGCGTAATTTCCCTGGAGTGGTGCAGCATAAATTTATTCGCCTGCTAGCCTTAAGGGCGTCTAAGGGGCTTGAACGTTGAAACCGGGCGAAAACAAAAATTAATCTTCCAGAAAAGGTTACGCTACAAACATAGTGATTTCTACTCCTGTACGGTCTCTAAATATATTGTCACACTAATAGATCCTTAACGCTAAGTTAGACAACGGTAGAGGGACCTGCTGCTATTTGGGAATCAGGTATAGAAGAAGTTTCGACAATCTAACTCGTTCCACTGTACCACCAAAATATTAAGTCTATACAGAACTTCGAACTCAGTAACTGCTATGGTCTGTTCCGTTACAGCTCCAAATCATGCAACGTGGCCTGAAGAAGCCGATTTTTGACGATGAATCAGTCTATTTGCAGTTTGAAGCTACAGCCATATTTGCCCTAAGTATAGCAAATAATAGTAATACTAATTGCTTATATCAATATAATCTTACGAAGCGAACAACGCAAGCTTTGACAAATTTCATGTCGTCCTCATAATTACTGTTTGAATACTTTATACAGTTAGGAAATAACTTATGTCATATCGTAAGCAGTAGCCAACAGATACATATAGCACTCCTTGACTGTCGTTATATAACCAGTGGGGACATATATGATAACAGCGCGTCATTAGGGGTGCGACTTTGTCTCGTGATCATTTCTGTTGTTCGAAGAAGGTACGGATCCGCTATTTTGCCACAATGAGGCTTCCGAGGCGGTGTTGGTAAAAAGTAAACGAAAGTTTACCTTCTTAGTTTCCGTTTGAATATCACAGCTTGATATATATCGCTTTGACAACCCTTAAATTATATCTCCTATGCTTCTGTTGTACGCCTAAATACAATATTGAAATGCGTAGATTAGAAGCAACGTTATGGAACGCATTGTGTGAAAGAAATTGCGCGACGCGTTTTTTTTTTTATCGGACTCTGTAAAATCAATCCTATACGAACGAATGAACACTATTTTTGACAGAGCTGATTGGAAATTGTTCTGCGATAAGCCAATTATCCCAAGTCGGGATGTATAATAACTATAACCATCGTTAGTATCCCTGCAGACATCGTAGCTATAGCTTAATTCAACAATTAGGGATTTTGACGAGAGGGAATTCCCTCTGCATTTTTTAAGCCAAGATTAATCACGTGTAGGGCTTATTTTTTGCAGAGCAATTAACGACCACAAAAAATCTTATTTCAAATGGCAATTTTCATGCAATAACAGGCAGCGAAAATCTCGTCCATTAAAAGGATTTCGACAAATTTAAAGCGGCCCTTTTGTTCGTACGTCTCACAACGTACGCTCCTATTTTCTCGCTTGCTGGCGATTTTCGTCTCTTTCAAAATCAAATTATTTTTTTTCCAGTTCTGGATAACTTGAAGACAGCCCCCGCTTTTCTTCACGACGCCAAAATAAGTAGCAAAGTGTAAGTGGTAATACGGTCAAACATAAAGACAATGGTTGAAGTAATTAAAAATGAGAAATAATTATTGTGGGCGATCAACAGCCTAAAATCGTAATATCATAATAGTATATAATATTATATTATTTAGTTGAGCAATTGGGTAACGCGGTTCTATCTCTACATACTTTCCATTTATTATGACAAAGATATAATAGCGAGAGCAACACTTCTTATTATTATGATCCTACTGGCTTTTCGACTTCCCTAACTCTCACTTTTTTTTTTTATCTTATTCTAACCATCGTCGCAATATGACCATTCAATTATGAATTTAAGTTACCCGTCAAAGTTTGCATAAATATAGTAATAGCAATAGTAATAATTCTTTCGCCGCGGAGGTGGCGACAATAATAATAATTGAAATAGCAATATAGAGTAATGATGTATAGTCAAAAATAGTTTGCGCGTTTTGTAAATCAACCTACGATCTGTGTTAGCGTTCGATGGACGTTCTTTCATCCCCCTCCCTGCTCCTGAGGTGGCCCTAGCTCGAACAACTACAACGATGCCTTTCCCTTCGCCGGCTAGATCCATTCAGTCGCGGAGACAGTACTCATAACCTGGACAGTGGCGATCATCAGTGCACGGAAAGCTCGCGTGTCAGGATGTCGCGGATCAGAGATGAGGAGTGCATATATTTGTCCTCTTATATATATAGGAATTTACGGTAGCAATATGTAGAGTAATCAATACAATCCAAGCAGGAGGTGAAGGTGATAGTAGCGAGGTAGGATTGCCTGTTCTTGTGCTATCGTATCGCTTAGACTTGTTCAGACCCACTTGTTCACCGGTCAGTGACCCACCTACTACTTGCCCATTTACCCGTCGGTATAGATGTGTTTTGCGCTGAGCAGATAAAATTAGAATAAAGCTGTAATGGCAGTAGACATCTGAAAATGTAGTTCTGTCTGTCTCTGCTTAACCGAAGAAATTATTGTAGTTGGCCAAATGCTATAGAGGTAATGCTAGCTTCTAAGGAAAGAAGCTGACCAAGTCTTTGAGTGGGTGGCCGTTACGAAATTGTGTGGACTTGTGTAAAACTTTTCCAAAAAAATTAGCGTAGCGCATTGGTCGCGGATAATATACAAGATCTAGTCAGGTTACATACGGTGTTCGACGCCAATTGTAGATCAAAATTCGGCTACAAATTTCCAGAAAGCAATTTTACAAGCAAATGGTAACCACGCAAATGTTTTATTTTGTTTAGACGAAAGCTGAAAACCAGAATTCAAATGGATTATTACCTAATTACCTTCCACCCGCATTGCCAGAACATAAGGCTCTCAATCACAAAACCCGCTTTCGACTGCCAGTGTCGGAAAGTAAATGGTGACGATTATTGCTGCTTATCGGCAGTGTAATTTATTTATAGAAACACCCATTATAGTTATTTTCCTAGTGTAGGGGCATAATCGATGTCTGCGCTTTTCTCGTATCCAGCGTAATACTAACTTCTTCGATCTTAAATGCTGCAAGAATTTGATAGTCGTTAAAAACTGATTGAATCAAAGGCTTAGTGCACACTTTTGAAGAGTTGAAAGGATCCATCCTTTATTGCGATCCGTTTTAGCTTTACCATCCTGTATTTTGGCCAAATTCAGTTGTTGGTCATTTAACATCGTCGTTTACCTTCGATCTATAAACATAGAAAAGAAAGAGGTCTTAAATAATCCTACGAACGATTTTTATCTGATTGGGGCCTCTTTCTTTCCCGTTCAAAGGAAAACTGTATCATAATACTCAACGCCAGTCCATCCATATTTTTTTACCTTTCCTTACTAACATCAAAATAATAACGATCAATTTGAAAAGCTGCCATATTAACACAGATTTCCCACCATTCATTCTCTAGCGGCCAATACATCTTTCATGAATAACGTTCATTCAATGATCTTGTCACAGATTCAGCTAAAGCTGCTGCTGCTTACGACATCACATTAATTATACATAAGCAGACGATGGGCGGCACGTTGAGAGTGGCTGTCCAGCTGGAAAAGTATGGTCAATTGAGTTGCCTAACACTGTTGCTAGCTTTTCCACAGCCGTCCACAGATTTCAGTTTATCCCACATTTCCTTAAAATTTCATCGTGCATACATTTCGCCGTACAACAAAACTCTATTTCGTGGAAAACGATTCCAACATATTCTAATAATCGGCCGCAGATGAAAAATGACACGGGGACGAAAGTCACATTCAGATCGCAAACGCAGGTATTTTATGTGAACACACACCCAGTATTAAGTTTTTATCAGGGCTCCGCAATGCTTCACCGAACCTCTAGTCAATATTTGCTTCCTTGATTTATATCATTCCGAGGCTGCTAGGACCAAAGGTGCTTATCTAGCTAAGGAAAACCCCTACATACAGAAGGGGTGAGATTATAGTTAGAAAAAGTAACTATCCACACTACCACTGCCTCTTAGTTGGGCATCATTTGAAGAAGACGGAGTATCTCTGATGAACAAGTAATCTGAACTCCCAATCTAATCACTCATGGCAGGTTAGCTGGACATATATCTACGCGAGGAAGGATCATATCATTAGCACAATGACCACTACTCTAACTATTATATAGATTTTCCTGTTTCTAACAAACAGGAACACACGTCCGTAAAAATACGAAGCGTACAGATAGGCAACAATATGCCCACGACTGCAGAGGAACTGCGGCGACAGCAAAACGATAGCGCGAACCGTGATAACGATAGAACGTGACATTGGGTCGAATCACGTTCCATCTAATGTGGGCCGGTTGCTGCAGGCGTACGGTGCGTATATCTTGTGCAATCGAAGGTTTCCATTTTGTTGTTTTTCTTATTCAAAAAGTGTGAAGTACTTAAGTTGATTTAGTTTGCTCTGCTGTTGAAAGTCAACCAATCGCGATAGATAGATACTGCTTAATAGCGGCAATGAGATTTCTGTTGCGCATCATAATTGCATGTCAAATTTCGTCCAACGTCACCCGTGCAACAACAACAGCAGCGGACGCTTAGATGCCTTACGCGTCGAAGCAGAGTATGTTGTTAAACTGCCACAATTGTTTCAAAGGCCGTTAGATCATGGAAACTATATTAAAATTTGATTTTGGAGGACAGCTAAAAAGGGTTTCCCTTTTACTGGCCTTTGGACTATTTCAAAACTCACTAGCGAAGGGTTTATTACCTATGGGACAGTTAATGCAGAGTCTACGTTGAGGCTAGTAGGTCTTTGGTCAGCTTTAGGCAATATGATTTACATGTCATATAAATAACAACAGAACAAAATGGTATCAATAAGAAAAAAGGTGTGAAAAGATACAGAAGTTAAAGTTGTGGTTAGTCCTTAACAAACAAAATGGTGCACGGTTACGAACACCTAAGATCTGCTGGTCCATTCGCATCTCTATGTCGATTTTCTTTCAGTTAGTAAAGCGTAAAAACCGTGTTTTGTGATTCGACTGAAACGCTTCGCGTCTAATGCAAAGATGAAAGGAAAACCTTATGTAAGTAGATACAAGTTCAACAAAAATGATGTTTGTAATCTTTCCGCTTGTTCATTCCTTTTTCCTGAAAGGATGTCATGTATATGTTGGGCAGGCGTATAGATTCAACCTAGAACTCGATAGTATAACGTTCTGTCGCTATTCAATGCGACTTTAGCTATAGCTAGATAGTAAATTCAAATCAACAACATGTGGACACGAATTATGCGTACTTAGCTATGTGCCATGGCTGTGCAATATATAACGTAGTCGCTTTGTAACGGGGATAGTCGCTTGCTAAGATCAAATCTACAGTAAGTACAATTATTTAGTAAGTAACTGATGTCGTTTGTGTGAACGATTATAGGAAACAGTAATTTTATATACGTGACTTAAAAATACGGGAAGGTATAATATAATTATACAGAATTGTTTGTAGCAGTTGCGTGATAATAATGCTTGAGCAGTTCTGACGGCAGCGATTCGGCAAAGTAACGGTCTACAAACGGCTCCGGTGAGGAAAAGATGCTGATAGGAGTGACGTTCCACGACTGGAGAGTCGCCCGCTTACAAAAAAAAATATTTGTGCATGAGACTTGGAACAAGTGTTAAAATAAAACGACAGCAGAATTAGTACAACAGAGCTGCACTATCAAATTGATATAAAAAAGGTACAATGAAAACGTCAATACGAGCGAACTCCAAGATCTCCATTTATCCAAGCGCCAGTGTTACAAAAGGTTGATAAAGTTCGAACAATGATACGCTAGTAATTGTATGCCATTACACTCCTCGGTGATTCTCTTGTGATAATAATCCCCCCTCCATTTTGGCTTCGGTATTGTTTCAAGGAGTTGCCTCCTACGAAAACATAGTATCTACGTTGGCTCCCGCTGGACTTATTTCAAGTTCATTTAGTCTCTTGGGAGGAGACAGACTTAAAAAGCTATGCACGCGGCTGTTGATTCGATGTTTGTCTCCTTTGTAACGATAAATATCTTGCGACTTGTTTTCCTGGCATTTTAATACCTGCCAAGCAACGTTTAGATTCATTGCTATATATACATGATTATCAGAATGACGCATCTAACTCTTGCTATTGCTCATTAGTCGTCTAAATTACTACGTATTAATGGTCAGCCTACGCGAATTACGCATAGCCTTCTATTGTACCCCACTGACCTAAACAGCGTCAACGGCACCGGTACCAACAGGCACAAAAGCCAACATCTTCCATCAAAATCGGCAGTCCACTCAGGGCACTTGTCAAGCAGCAGTAACAAACAGAGTCCTTCTGCTCGATATATATAGATATATACTGGCCATATTTTTTGTCTGCTGGGCGGCTGATCTCAACTTACCACCGACCCGGTAGTCTTTTCAAAGCATCTTCTCGTACCGCAATCACTTCGTCGGCGTTTGTAGCAATAGCAAACGAAACGACGACAATAACAACAACAACAGCAGCAGATGAGATTGATATTTGCGCAACGTAATCACAAATACAAGAGAGGAACTGCCCTGTCGTATTGCCCCACCTCGATCTGCTTCTTCGTTCTCTTCGCATCTCTTCCTCCCCTCCCCTTATATCACTGATCTAATGCGAAGGGTAAACGAGGGCTGTCTGCGTGGCTTACGCCGTGCAACCCGGCGAAATAGGTTACATTGCATCCATCCACCTATCAATCCATCGATTCTCTCATCAATCTATCGATCCTTCCTTCCATTGATAGCGCTCGCTAATGCAGTAGCAGCAGCAGCAGCAACAACTGCCGTGCCATCTGAACTCACGTAATTAAGACAAGGGAAACGCATCTGTCCACATATGAAGTTTAGCCTTCTTAGCGGCTTAATTTAACAACGACTGCTCAGCTACACGTACAATTGCGGACACGCATTGTCCTACTGTCGATGGCGGAGTGTGACCGAATCGCAAATTTATTGGACAAATATCGACAACAATTATCATCGTTGGTACGGTGATGACAACGGCACCTGCCATATCGGCAGCAGGTGCTGCCTCAAAGCAACAACAACAACAACTACTTTTATCGTAACATTAATGTACCATTGTACTGCTGCTGCTGCTGCTGCTGCAGATACCGCGACAGTAAGAACGGGGCTATCTCAGTTCTTATGGTGACGCGATGATGAGAAGGAAATCATACGCGACAGGAAATAGTGGAATCGTAAATGACTACATTAAGAAACAACATTGTCAAAACAGCCGTACACAATAATAAATAAAACAGGATTATACATGAATGATCACAGAATGATTATCAACAAACTGATAGCTACGAGAAGAAGATGTCGAAATCGATGACGACAATAACAACAACGAAAGCCTGAGCAACGACGAAGATCATTTATGATGACGTGTGTTGTAGCCAGTGTGGCCAAATACCGGAGGACACTACTACATGCACATAACTAGTCTTCACTTACCGATTTGTTACCGAAGTAGATGCGAGGGTCACCAAAACCGTTTGAAGTTAAGAAATAATGCACTTATTACAATTCCTTATGGATCTATTAGTCACAAATTAGTTGATAGATGCGCTGTGCATGGCAGTGGCAACGAGATGACAGTTCCCGCATATGAGACAGGGGATTGTCTCGAGTCGGCGCTTTGTCTTGGCCAGCTCGATGTCACCAAAACGCCAACCGGACCTACGTACATATAGTCGATGTCGACAAACAACTCCAGCCCAAGACGGAGGCTGGCTCTAGTTGTTGCGGTTATCGTTGTTGTCGCTACAGCCTACAATCAAACATAAAAAAATAATAATAAATAAACGCTAAAACAGCAAACGAACTTTAGGCAAAGGAAAATCAGCCGCCAACCTTCGTTTTCATTACGGACATCTTCATTATGTTACCGTCGTCATCGTTGTTAATGACGACGATGAAAATGTTGCTGTTGACCATGGTTATGCACATGATAATTTGCATGATGATCTTGATGGAGGTAATAACGATGGCGGGCACTTTCGAAATTCGTTGCCGCCGCCTCCATCGTCGTCACTGCCACCTGTTGACTACGCCGATGTGGTAACTGCGGCGGTCAACGCTGTTGTTCGTGCTTCTGTCGCCGCTACTGCAGTCGAGCGGGCCGCGTGGGAGGGAAATGGTGAAAACTGGAAGGACGATTGAAAAGATCACCACGGAAACCGCTCGATGATCTGATGGTTTGGCTTTGCCCCTGCACCTGCTGCTGCTGCTGCTGCTCATGCTGCTGCTGCTGCTGCTGCTGCTGCTGCTGCTAGTGCTGCAGGCCGCGTGCTTGCCTACTGCCGGGCGGATAGCTTCTACGTAGCTGCACTCTATAGTTGTTACCAGCTGGAATAGAACGCCTGCGCGCTTAGCTGAAGCCTCTGATTATGATTATGATGATGATGATGATAGTTGCTGGATGACTGAACGCCAACCGATGCCGATTCCCGTGCGACGCTAACAGTGCTCTTAGATGTCGACGGTAGCGGGGGGCTACGATTACCGCTGTGTCTTGCTCGTCTTACGAATGTCCATCTGATTCAGGGAAACCGCTGCAGTGATGTAATAGAAATTACCACTGGATGTTCTTAGTTTTTGGGTGTGGACCCACGTTAGCGTTGTGTCAGGCTAACATTATTCTTGCAGCATCAATTTCTAGTAAGGGCGGACCAAGCAAGTTGAAGCGCTATATCGGATACTCAATGTATTTGTGTAGGCCTACAGCAAGAACGATGCACGCCGATACTTATCTGTCCGTCGTCCACTTAATCCACACAGAAGTAGTGTGCTCTAAACTGTTAAATCTACGTAATAGTCTAAGTAATAACGACGACGTCGCTAAGAGCCATATTAAAGAGAATACCACCTTTGTCATCCCAACAATGGCGCGTATATATATATATATATATATATATATATACATACGCGCGCATACTATTTTTAGTTTACTACTCAATAGTATCATGTCTAGTAACCGTTATTTTACTGGATATGGAGTGTATTATTTCGATAATTTAATTATTCTGCCTTGATGGCTCAGGCACTGCTTTATCATAATTTAGTGATCCTGTAACCTTGTACGTGTGTTCCATTTCTCTTATTAAGTATTTCGTGCTGTTAGCACAATTACGCCGTGACTTACGACTTTGGCCTGTTACCTATTTCCGACTATTTCGCTGCCTCAAGGTAAAACTGAACTCAGCTGGCTAGAAACATATTTCGGAAGTTTTTACAGGTTTCCTGGCGGACAGTCATATTTGATATTTACGTACAAAGCTGACCTACTGCAAGTTTCGTATTATGGCGAAGCACCATCGAAATAAATAAATCGATCACTTTTTTAATCCACCACTAAATTGAATGCATTGCAAATATTCAAATGAAGATAGACTGAGCTAAAATTAAAGCTATTACATTCAGTATGGAATCCAAAGGCTTCTTTTTCTCTTTAACATATTATTGGCAGTAATTAGAAGATATTACAAACTCACGAGCTTAATAGGACGCGACTTCCTTCCCGAGAAAGCTTTTAAGTCCGTTTTATATTCTAGACAGCCTTAACGCCCAGCATTACAAGATCAAAAAGACTACGGGCAACATTACAAATATAGAATTGAAAAGCATTATTTATTAAATGAAAGTAAGAACATATGGCCTTGTTAAAAAGTCAAGCACGATTTGAGATGACCCTCTCTTACAAGACCTTGTACAGCGCTCTTATTTCTGATTGACGAAAACGCAAAGATATCTGAAGTTTTGACAGTAGCAGATTTGCCCACAATCTTTTCAGCCGTCAATGTACGTTTCAGACATTGTACCAACAGCTTTTTTTTTTTTCTAAATTTCATTTTCACCACATGAATGTAATATAATATAATAAAGATGTTAATAACAAAAAAACACATCGTATATCATCAGAACGTGTCAAAAATACATCTCAATGCAGTTTTCTTGCGAAAAGTAGCACTAGCTTTTTAATTTTCATAACAAATTTTTTTTCTTCAGTATAAAATTTAGCATCAGCTACTACCAAAATGCGCTATAATAACGAAACCATTGAAAAAGACGCCTCTGCCGGTTGGGTTCTAAAGGGCGAGTCATTGCCCCTTCTTCTTTTACTTGCCTAAGTAGCTGTGGCCTTGTTCCAATTCTACTGGTTTAGTTCATATATCTACCATATAGATATATAAACTCGAAAAGCTAGTTCGTCATTTGTTTAAGCTTGTTTGATAATGAGGAAAAATTACACTGTTTACCCATCTTCTAAAAAAAACCCGGCTAAATGTTCGTCTATCTCTCGCTTTACTGGAAGATCCTATAGGCAAAACATTTGATAGAACGTTTAAGGAGAGATAGTTCATCTCAAACAACACAGAAGTTTCACAAACACGATTTTTACAATTTTCTTGCCATATCAACGGCTCTGAAACTATTTCCCGTTTTGCAGCACACGATGCTGCTGTCTGGCATAGCTTGAGAGATTTACTGTTTTCTTTTCATTCGCGCCCTCTGTCCGGGACTGTGGGTTTGACATACACGAATGGTCGGGGCTTTTAAAGGACACATTGAACTTCCGTGACAGAGCCACGAATAGAGGCCTGATCAACAAGGCTGTCTTGCAGCCGTATCGCACAATCAAATTTAGAATACACTGTTCTAAAATGCGCCAACTCTACAATATTGTAGATGTTTCCGTAGATTATCTCAGATTAACGTATTACATTATAGAAAATCGGTAACATTCGCCTTTAAGCAATCCAGATGCGAGTGGTTGAACATCCCGTACGTAGCAAATGTATGTAGGATTGTCGTCTTAGGACGTGATATCTATAAATTAAAGAAGTACGTACGAGAGAAGCCTTTACATTTACATGTCCACCGGCCAAACCGCTGAAGTTATAAGTACATTTGATGACGTGTACATTCATTAACGTCATGATATTTGTCCGACGGTATCGCTTCGGCCTTAGCGACAAAAGCAAATCATCAATCTAGCTGTAACATTGTTGTAAGGAAAATTATCATGTCATAAAATGAATTATTATAATTATAATGGTAGATCGATGACCATCATTTGTGTCAAGTGTCACAACATCAACCGCGAATAGAAACTCTTTTCCAAACAGAACCGGTATCGTTCAACGTTACCTCGACGTGCCCCATAAGTAAATGAACGCTCTGGGATGATAATAGATTACAGATCGGTTTTCAATTTAATTATGTCTGTATAGTACTGTCTATATGACATCCGAGTAGAGCGTAACAGGTGGATTCGTTGGATTAGATGCCGAACTATAGAATATCTACGAGCCCAAAGATATTCGGTAACAGTTTTTTTACACTCATCAAGTTAGTACTGCTGGCTATATAGTTTTATAAAATATGGTAGATACCTACTTCAATATTAATGACACGGCAGTGTAGGGATGCCACCGTTGCTAGGCAGTTTTGTCCAACTATGCACCTCAGAGTTTTTGCAGCAGAGCGCCAAGATATTTCGAAAAATTCAAATTAAAGAATAATCAACCTTGAGTCTGTTTACAACCTGATAGAGTATGTAGAAAACGGTAGCTTACCAAACAGAATATCCCACTCTAGCTAGGTATTTGATAGGTGGCCTATGTGACGGTAGGAGCTCGATGGGATTAGTCGAGTAATGAATACTTAATTTAGCGTTTGGTTTATCTTCAGCTACAAAATAGTGCGTTATATGCTAATGCGTTCAAGTTGAAAGTTGCTTTACTTTGTAAGGGCTATGCGTTGGCAGTAAATCGTACAGGTGTCCGTCAACTTTAGCTAAGATTATATTATATCTGCGAACGTTACGTAGATCGCTTCCTTGCATGGCGCTACTACAATAGCTAAAAAGCACATACATTGACTAAAAATTAATCACAATCAGGCTTACAGCGCTAATTCTCTATGAAAAGCCTACATGTATTGGCCCAAATATAAAATCTAACTTTTTGATAGATGCCCAGTTCCATTTATTGCAACGTGACCCATTTTAAAACGTGCGTATTAAACTAAGTACACTTATAGTTTACTATTATACAAAGTACACGCGTTTTTCTGGAAAACTATTAGCTAAATCGTACTTCTAATTAAAATATAGAGCCTACAGGTAGCTGATGGTAAGGAAGTCAGTTGTGACAAATGTTGTACGATTAATATTTTGTTACGTAGAATTCTATACCGAAATTATGCATTTAAACTGCTAAATTTGCTAGACGTAATAGTCGTCGCTATAGTTATAGCCGTAATAGTGTATCTTATGGAGAATTTTTGAAATTATCGATAAAGGCTACCAATCAAGCCTTTACTGGTTTTCATAAAGGCTTTGCCTCACGTTAAATTCAATACAAATAGTTACTGAGAGTACTTAAAGTAAATTAAAAAACAATGATCTATTAAAAGTTATATAAGTAAGTTACTCTGAGAGGCTAAATTATCATACAGCATTGGTTGTATCCGTTTATTTATAAAACATTAAACACAACCTCCAACAGCAGATGTCTCACTATTAATTTATAAAGGAAATTACCTATAGCCAGATTAAATTGTAAACTCTTTTTTTCACACATGAGCCCCTAGTTTCTGAAAGCTCAGTTGGTTTATACCATTTACCTAGATTAAGGCGAAGGAAGGGATAGACACAACCGATTATTTCGCAGACTTCTACGAGGACCGTATGAGAGCGAATGATACAGATCATATCTATGGCTCCACCCCCTCAGTGAAATAGCTTCGTGTAGCCTTGTTTCTGGAAAGCATCTAGATCAGATGTTCTACGCGAATCAACTAAGGTTCAGGGGCCGCGACCTGGCGTTTGTTCCACTCCGTTGAAATGTACGTGCTCAGATCCATAGATGAATTATGGAAAAGATCTTCGTCTAAATGACTTGTTAGAACAAGGTGAGTGTCCTAATGAACAAGCTCGTGCTTGACTCAGTTGTCGTCTCAATGGCCTGACCAAGAATGCCAGCTAAAAGATCAACAGAGTTCCTGTGCTATGTGCGACTGGAAATAGATATACCTATTTGAACAACGATGTGCATTTTCGTGCACGAAAAATAGAAAACAATCGTGACACACATATGCATTGAAACTTTGCATTTCTGGCTTTTTTTTTTTTCTTCGTATATTTCTATTTGACTTTATCGAAGGCGTCTCCTGGTAGTAACCATTCCACTGCTATCTCACAGCGGTGGAATCTTTGTCGTACAGCCGTCGTGCGCAGCATGAAGTAGAAGCCTTTTGAAACGTGTTTCTCTTAAGTTAGGCTAAGTGAGATGAAAATCCGCGGGGGTCTTGGCGGCATGCGTTCCCTTGAACTACACACAGTATTTCAAGACAATTATGTGCGAGGCTGAAAAAAGCGGCGAGATAATTGAGTGCAGTATGATGTGTATAGTTGGCGAGATATTTGGGCTCAATAAAATACTTAACACAAATATTCACGATGCCTTTTTAAGTTCAACGAAACCCGCCAACATTCTGTATGGGAAGTATAAGGAATGGGAGTTTGTCATTTAATGCACGTCCATATTAAAGGAGAACACGTATAGTATGTCATCTAGAGCATAGACCGAAAGTATAGACCGAAATTCAGAATAAATTCTGTTTTTCGTGTGGGTCAAATATTTAAGGGTCAGTAAACAGCCTACTCGCTGGAAACTCTCGAGCAGCAATGAAAGATCGAGCGATACACGTATGTACTTAATTAAAACTAAAAATCGATTAGGAGTGTTCTTTAGCTCTACATATTCCAATTGGTCCGCCCGACACTAATGATTTTTACTCAATCAGCGTTCGCAGCGTATCGACGGATGAAACGCATGCGTCAATCGGGCACGGGCGCCATGCGCTTCACAACAAATCAACAAGCGATGGCATTAACGTGCGCCGGTTGCTAGTGCTTCTTACAATTAGCTCTCTATGGCTCCACAGCGACTATCGAAACCGTAGAAGATCAGTCGTCTTCAGTGAGCTGACGGCACAACTGTTTTTAGCTCATTTCAAGAGCCCAAAGAGATTAGACCACACTACCTAAAACTCGGCGCTGAGGTCCCTTTAAAGCTAATTCAACTGCTGTCGGGCTGGAAGCTCCTGTAGGGGGCATTAGCCTATAGATAACAAGGTCTCTTAGCTTCATAACTGGTAAATGTCATTACTATGCGACGGTGTCCGTGTTCGTCCGCGTTTGTCAAAGTAGTAATTTTGTGGAGTCTAAACGTTTTCAGACCCAGAGCCTCCAGTGGGCCTATAAACCCACGAGCTAGCTTCCGCTAATACGTTCAGATATATTATAAACGATCAAGGAATTGAAGACCTACTATTTTAACCTTGCCACGACTTAGACAATTTGGCGGAAACATCTTGGCGAATCATATCAACAACAGCGGATAAATTAAAAAAGATACGGCTAGAATAGTGGAAAAAGATAAAGCATATTTTATTGTTGTGCAAACCTCAACGTTTCCACAAGTTTTCCATCACAGCCTCGCCTCTAGGTCCTTGTCTGAGCTTCAGTGGCCTTTAAGATGACGGAAGCAAGAAAGCTAGCAGATAACCTTGGTCAAAGAGCTTTCATTATTGATTGCTGAAAGCTGTGAGGAACGAGAATAGAAATTGATAACTTCCGGTTAGCTACGTGCTGATGCGATAAGAAAGCAATCTACTGTTAGTGGAACTAATTCGTATTGCTGGTGATACAAGATGTCACTCAGTGAAATTATTTTCAACCTCTGCTTGATTATAGATAAAAGCACATACGATAGCCTACAGTATTAAGCTGCCAACAATATTAGTTAACAACATCACCATCCTGATAGCGTAAATTACTACGAAGCGTCGTTTGCACTGCGAACGAAAATCACATCTTCAACAATTGCGTGGGCTTTCATAGCTGAATGGCTACCCACTAAATAACATTTCTTATTCCCGTTTTTACTTCTACTTCGATCTCAATTTAAATATATCGTCTGACGTATTTGACCTTGACGTCAGGTGACCGACTCAATGAATTTCGTGACTCCATCTCCGATGTACTACTAGCACATCAAACGTCACAACAAATTGAACCTTGTTTTGCTTTCGCAAATGTGCCGCGGACCAGAAAAGCAAGATGCGTGTCCGTTCGCGAAAGCCCCATTGTTGCTGGTAAAACAAAAAAAAACAGCGTGTTGGAATTTTCATCATCAACGGACACACATTAATTGCAGATCTGGCCGGTCTGAAAAATGAAAGGTAAACATTTTTTGGCACAAAGCGATCGCTGTAGTTTATTGCAACGATGGCTCATGTTGAGGACGGGTGTAACTAAGATTAACGTATCCGCTTAATTCAAATGGAGAACGCAATTGACTCGATCAAGAAGCCTAAAACTGCAGAGGAAGATCGTGAAGCTCAAAGGATAATTCAACTGCCGGGAACAGCAGCAGTAGCAGCAGTTGAGATGATTACTTGATCAGTGGTCAAATTTCAGAAGTTAACACCAGCTTAAATTCAGATAAGTCAAATCTATATGGAGTAAAAGTGCCATTTCACTTCAACATAGATACACATACAACTTTTTTGGTTTTGGAGTGTTTCGGGATACTACTCGGGAAACCTTGAGATGCGCGCTCTTGTCCTAATATATATATATATATATATATATATGTGCGTGTGGGATACATCAACTCAAGAAGTGGCCCTGGATGAGCCTTAACTTCATCCATGGGATAACGTCCGTTGCTTGAATTTTTGAGTAATGGAGGCGACCCGAGAAGAACCGATTCCTTCTGTAACTTTAGGATCGCTTGTATTCAGTTGTTTGACTTCTGACCCTCCCTTTGATTAGATAACTTATAGCTATTTCTGTTATTAGGGATTATGGAATAATGAGGCCCAGCCCCGTTTGTCTAGCCGACTCTATTACAATAATACACGAAACAAACTGACAAGAGTACAAAACTAGTATAAAAAAAAACCGAGACGAGACTAGGTGAAATAGCCTTAGCAGCACCGGATTACGTAGTTGTGCTACAATAGAATAATAGGTAACAATGGTTAGCAGTTGTCAATGCATTCGACGCTGGCTTAATTCTTAGAACTGACTGTCTGGCGAGCGCTTTCAGAAGCTAGAGAGGCATCAATAGCAACGGTAGCATTTTTCTTTAGTTTAATATAGCGTCATTGAACATTTAAACGGGGAACGATTTGGCTTAGAATGTGTTTCAAGTCACAATAGCACCAGCTGTTTATGTTGTGGCTATTGCTGACGGCCGATGCGTACATATACACATACTGACGCGTCTTAGGCACCAAGATAGAGCTGTACGGCCCAGCTTATCGTTGCTTAATCGTCGAAGTATTGTGTAGACGGTTAGTAATTTTTCGGTATAGACGAAACAGATTTGAATATACGACTTCACAGTGCGACCTGGATGACTTCCTGAACGCAAGGCCAAAAAAAAGGGACACAAAAAAACGTACAGTTGGAGCACATGTTTGACCTTATCGATGTATCCATATTGTACCAGGCAGGGCGTACAAAATAAAAGTCCGCGAAAGCACAGAAAAGTGTTTGTCGTGCTTAAGTAAATCGATTGATAATAATTAACAAAACATCGAACATTAATGTTCAAGGTCTGTCACTTACGCCATACAAGGCAGAGCAATGAAGGAAATCAGACATATATATTTCAGATGAGAAATCCTAACCTATTTTATATACATTTCGAATATTCACTTTGCAAATGTTGCCATTTGAATAGGACGTAATGAATGCTTTTCGCTAAATAGACAACTTAGCATTTTTAATCGAAATTTACTCTAGCCTGCTTTGTAATGAATCTATCATTACCTCACCTTTTATTGCCAATTATTTATTTGTTCTGCCATACTTAAAATGTTTAACTAAGCCAAACAAAAAATGCTATAGCAACTGATATGTATTCCCTGCCCTATGCAGACTGGCCAGGTTTACTCTGGTTCAGGTTGATGTTCAGGTAGGTGCTACTTCAACGACAATGTACATTGGTTCTTCATGAATTTAAGTTGTGTCTTTGATGTACTTCCTCGACACATGTAACTTCCGTCGTGTCCACGATGATCGATATTTGTAACACTTTTAAAGCACTAACAGTAAATTATTCCAACACGTCAAATACAAACATGGTCGGTCTATAAGTTGTATCTATAAAATCTGGAAAAAAAGGACATATGTATATAAAGGTTATGGTTAAATATATGTATATACGCTACGATAGGAGTACGTAAAATAATGTGTAACTAGATTAACACAAATGAAACAAACGTATACGTCGTTTGTAGAATTTACCTGGTGCGCTACAGCTTTGACTCAATTCGGACTTTTTTTAATTTGGACTCTGGAACGCGATTAAACAACCAATCTCTACGATGATCGGATCAGATACAGTAAAATAGGATGGAAGACAAGTGCGGTTGGAGGTGAAGAGTTGCCGACTGGAAACTATTTACTCTTACTAATGCGACGTAATCTACAGTGGCACTGCCTGAAATGGCAGTACAAAATTATCATCAGATAGTCATGAGTTTTATTTCTATTTCCTAGGTAATTTCTCAACGGGCTAGTTGCAGGAGCTATTTTGAATTTCTTCAACTCAGCCATTAATGATAATAGAAGTAAAGGCACTGTATAGGCATCAACGAAATTGCTAATTAATTTTTTTCAGTTAATAAGTTTCAAGAACACTTTAGTTAAAAGACGGAAATTACATTTTATCTCAAATTTAAAACTACGACGTAGTAAATGTCTTTAATAGTTTGCCAGTGATACAAACAGTGGTGATACCCAACGGAATATTACGATAGTGGAGTCAGCATCCCGCCGTCTGGTATATCAGATAATTACGATGCCGACACGGCATCGTGCAGTAATACGTTTCAAGGAAATCGCTTCTACAACATCCATTCCTAAGAACATGAGGTAGTTTGCTATAACAAACAAAAATCAATGCAATACAATACGGTTAAAAATACAAAGCAATCTATCAGGAGAAGTGCCGAAACCTTTAGGTAACGAGTTGGTCAGAATTGGTTTAACTATTCGCGAAACAAGATGGCACATACTTCGTTAGTACCTTCTCCCATTCGTACCATGGATCTTTCCTCTTAGACGTCTTCCTATCATATCTAATTCTATTTATAATAGACGTGTTGAGTTTGATTCCACCAGCGAAAATCGGATGTACATCAATCTGCCCTCGTCAAGTTCAGATCATTTCATACTTCGACAAAACCGAGCTATCGAGACGGAACTCTACTATACGTTTGCATATAACAAATCCGCACTCATCACCCACTCCTCATCACGCCACGCCCTCCCTTGCGCTCGCACAATCATATACCAGCAATTGAGCACGTAATCTTCACACATAGGTTCTGCTTTTTGTGATTACTATTATCACTTCTTGTATGTACATAAGCAAATTTTTTTTCCGAAATGAGAACATCGACGCAATTCGTTAGAGTCAGCGGCTGTCAAAGACAATTGGGCTTGGTTGTTATGTTGTGCTTGCCGCTGGTCGGCGGCATCATCGCCGTGTCGAAGAAAATCAATAGTTCAACATGGAAAACAACAAGCAGATCTTTATATACATAAGGTAAGTACGTATTCTCAATTTCGAACAGAAAAGAACCAGTTTTCTGATGTCGATTCAGGGTATCTAAAACCGAAACGGCCGTTAACACTACCATCATCATCATCATCGTATGCACAGATATTGTATTAGCACAGCCTTCACATTCGTGCCTATTCCCTCACGTTGAGACAGCGATACAAAACTGATGCGTCGCCGTTTTTCAACGTACTACAGATAATGCATGTTATATAGATACGGGTTGTCTATCCGTTGACACAGACGTCTATTTCATGACAACTACTTCGCGTCGTCTGCTTTCGGTGTTTTTTAGTAAACATTTACCGTTGTTGTCTCGATCAGTCGATGGTCAATGTTATTGTCGTCTTTGTTGTTGTTTCTAAACGGGATGTGTAGATAACAATTAGACTGAAGTCTTGAACTAATGTCCTTGTATGTTGCTATAGTTGTCTAGTCTACCCGACGCATAGAAAATAATTATCATTAATGTGACCAGCGACTAGAGTTTGTCGAGGGCGCGCGTCGAATCGGGCCTGCTGCTTACTTCTAGTCTGATACTATTATAATTCTATCACGTTACTTCTCCCGCACGCCTGTAGCGCCGACCTGGTTAGCTACATACGCTTATACCTTTAACAATAGTTATGTAGCAATAGTTACGTGATCAAAGCTGCGCGAACAGCAGCAAGGCAAGCAGTTCGCATGGGGAAGATCAGAAACTTTTTGACAACGGTTCATGGTATATTGTGTACGTATCATTACGGAGAACGTAAAAAATGCTTATTTTTTCTCTTTCGGCTTCGGCAGCCTCCGATCGGGGTACAAATAACAACTTCTGTTCGAACCCAGTCCGTCAGAACGACCGATATCCATCTTACCTCTAGGAATTTTTAAACATGTTCTCGTGCGTCCCATGTAGATATTTCCTTAGTGTGCGTCCACATGAGTCTGTATACATATCGAAATTTCCTACCTAAGGATCTACGGGTCGACTGGATCGTGTATTGCCCCCCCGTTTCGGTTCGAGGAAGCCTTTCTAGGGTTCCCGGCACCATTTACTCGCAAAGTTCAGTGCCCAGCATAGCAGTACAGTAAAGAGAGCCCAATAAGACAAGTTTCAAGAAAGTTTTCAAGGAAGTCTCAGTTTCTGGGACGATAATATTCCAGCGAAATTTTATATCTACTAGATAAGCTCGGTTCAGTCGAGAATTATGTTACTTAAAAGTCGATTATTCCTGATTATTATACTTATTGATTGCGTTGTTATTGTTGTTTCGTTTAGTATTATTATGGTCCACTATCACGAGGGTTCATTCAGTTGAACCTTTTCAGCATCCCGTTAATACCTATTTAGAAATTCTGTGCGAGCGGTAGCTTTAAACGACACGGTCTGAGTCAAAGGTGGCCGTGCTTTCTAGACCAGTACTCGACCGACTATAGCAAAGATATAATACCTGTATTAGGGGGTCTCGAAACCGGAGAGTACTTGACTCTGGCTACGATACTAATGGCATTGGCATTCGAATGAGCGTCAGACGTCTTTACCGTTACCTCCCCTCCTCCCGCCGCACGAACGTTCACATACGAACGAGCAGCGGCAGAATAAATAACTCTAACTGGATTAAAAGTGTCGTTGTTGAGTTATTATGAATTTCGTCGCGGTCGTCACCGCTGTGTCACTGTCGTCATTAGCGTTGCCCAAGAGGTCAGTCTAGTTCGGCGACGGCGACAACGAGAATGCAAGACCGCTATATTGATCGTCAGATCGGCTTCATTTTTGAACACGCGCAAATCACTCCCAGAGCACAATGGGCGAAATAGGACTGAGGCAAAACTAGCTCATTAAACCGGACTTCATTTCTCATTCAATTCAACTAGCGGCTGCAAAAGCTAGGTGATTAGGAAAAAAACCGAGCACTACTTGTTTTGTTCAGGTGTTGTTGCTACCGTTGTTGTTGATGTCATTTTAAATCAAAATTGCGCGGGCGTTTTCCAATGCTGGCGAGTACCGTCCCAGTGCGGAGACTGGGTCACCAGGATGGGTGAGCAAGCGAGCCAGGCCCGCGGTGTTCTGCACGATAGAATACAACAAATGACAAAATCAGAAATGTGTGCACTAAATTAGAAGTACTGTGTTGTGCCTGGAATGATGAACGACGTGAAATAGAAACGAGCTTTCAGACCGATCGTGGTGCTATTTATTGTTCGTGGTGATGGACATCGAAGGCGGGGCAGGGCAAAGTAGGAGGCAAACGGGCTCTTAGTGGTTTTAGCAACGATTTAATAATAGATGATAGGTACTTGATAATAGTCATAATAATAGATGATAGAATGATAGTAAAACAAGTAAAGCAATACCAACAATATTACTACATATAGTCAAAAATCACATGGCTACCAAGTTGCGCAGCTTACAAGACCCGCAACTTGTCTGATTCGATCAAATGGCTAACAAATAACCAAAAACTTACAGAAAAAAAGTATATATGTATAGTGTTGTTCGACTAAATAAATTCTCCAACGCTGTGTTTGTCGTTTGTTTCGATCGCGCTTCATTTCTCGCGACTGCGTCTGACTAAGAGCTTTGACTTGTGATCAGTGGGATTTATAGCGGTTATTAACAACATACACATACTTCATGACGACTTCATATGCGGCTCCCTTAGGACGTATAAAATTTTCTAAACGAAATGTATTAAAGCTAGTATGATTTGGCAGTGGCCTCTTGAAAGCGAAAATCGCATTATCGTTTAAATGGAAAACACTTTCTTTGAGTACTAGCAGGTTATTTGGCATGCAAACAGCAAAATACTTAGCTCAAACCCTGAATAAATAGTAAGAAAAACATCTTCCATCTATGCCTACATAACGATTCGATTTGGAAAGCACGTGATTGGATTGTACATAATAGGGACATCGCCGAACAAATCAAGCGGGCAGTTTCGAACGAAATTCAAAAGTGGCAAACCCCGTACTGCAATACAAGTTATTCACCGATACCATGCCACACTAATATTATAATACCACCCAACGCTAGACCATTTATAGACAGCGAATATAATAATTCCCAGTGGGATATTGGTCCGGTGCTTTCCACTAAGATGTCGCATGTATGGCATCTGCTGTTTGTACGTTTTTCCGAATAGTACTGCAAGTTCTGTAAAGAGAATCCAAATGGACATACAATGACTGCTGCTAGTTAGCTTCACGTTAAGCCAACTAGAAATCGATAGCTTTAAGCATTGGCCAACATAGTAGACCCAGTCTTTAGAAACTAGTTAATGAAAACAATTATACTACTACAATGAGCGTCATGATGAACCCCGTGTCGTATTAACGTGCTCTGCCGCGTCCTTGAAGGAAACCAAGGATCTAGGCCATTTTCTAGATATCTGAGTTGTCCCAGTAATCCGAATGAATGCACTTAGCCAGGCGACTTGATTTTCGCATAATGCTGTGGTATAGGACAACGTTTGACAGAAGTAACATCCTACCTTTAGCATAAGCCTAGAACATCGGAAGTTGATTTGCGACCCCCCCTTGCCGGTATTCCTTTTACGCTATACTTCATGTCCATACTATTAAATAAAGGCATTAAACAAATAGTCACTCTTTGTCAAGAATACAACGGAAGATATTACGTATAGAAATTAGGCAGCTTTTTGGACTTCGCAATAATTGTAACTTGCTTCGTAAAGCCGACGCACGTATTATAAAATAATTCTGTAATTTATATTCTGCGCGGCTCCCTAAACGGCTAAATCATGCGGCAGGAGAAGACGGGTGTCGCTGGTTCAAGGCCCGCCGATGACACGCTATAGATGTTATTAAATAAAAACAAAAAAAAGCTTAAGCCCCGGTGGAAGAACACTCTTAAATTGAGCTTGACATAAATTGATTTCGTCGTAACCTTAGGCCACCAATTAGGTTAACTGCTTCGTAAATGTACGGCATTTGCTCAGCTAGCAAATAAATATATAAAACTTCGTAGCAGGGTTACGCTAGTCGCAATCGATCGGAACGTATGCACAACATACGTTTCCGTGGCCGGTGTGGTCGACCAGTGCTGGCGTATCAGTCTGAAGAACAGAAAGTATAGATTCGAAACCGGGCGTAGACGGACCTCTCTGAATAGCCAGCTATCTCAAGCAGCATGTATATATATATTGCACATTGTGCTGGCGCAGCGAAACAAAAAGGCTACATAAAGTTTTACTTGTGCATTTTACCTTGCAGGGTGCGGTATTATACATTACAATACTATGTAAATGAGCATAGTAGTTATATGGCGTCAACCTGACAATTTGTATTCACAGCAGGCACATGATCGCTGTCACCAATCAATACTCGATCATCCATACGCATGGATAAAATGCATATGGCAAAAGTGAGCGTGTCAGTAGTTACTTTGGAATAATGGTTAACGCATTTTGCAAGCAACAACGTCCGCAAAACCGATTTTTACAGCACGTTACTTTTTTTTTCCTTTCGTCTACGACGCTGTTGGCAAGTGCTGGAACCTGCACAGGTAAGCGTATTCCCATGTACATGTACATGCAAAAGTGGGACCACCAGGGGTAACCTGACAGAGGTATATTCATTTACGCAATACGTCATCAATTTAGTGCACAATGCCACGGTGGTTTCTGCTACTACTGTTGTTATTGTTGTTTGTATCATCGCTAGAAAAAAATAACAGGCATGCAAATGGCGACGATAGTTTTTTGGTGCGTTGTTGAGTATTAGCAAACCGATAGCTTACGTATAAACACTCACTCATACACAGGCATATGCAGAGGTGCCAATAGCGATGACACAATGACCAGAGCGGCTGCCGCACCGCACCCTGTCCTTGTTAGCGGTAATCAACACAGTGGTACTTTACGCGTCCTTTTTGTTTTCGGCGTCCGGCCAAAAACAGTCATTTGTATACCTATTCATGGTATATTCACTTGCTCATCATTGAGTCAAACTGTCATCGCAATTATTGTCTTCTGTTCTTCGTTGCTGATGATCTCCTTCTCTCAGACGCTGATATTTGGGCCTGAATCAGATGGCTACTGGTTTGTTACTGATTTCATATACGTAGCTGTATCACTGGTGATAGCCGCGTAGGATTTGGAGGGCACGTGAAACGTCCTGGCGAAGAAGGAGACTCTATGCATAGAGTCCTTGCAGTGGCACTCGCTGCCATTTCCGGCGACCTGGTCACATGATCGACAATGTCGTAATCAATTAGAACTGTCTCAGTTACGTCAACAATAACAAAATCCGGTAGGATCGACGTTAAACAATGGCAATTGAGCCGCGCACCGCCATTGGGTCGTCGAACGCTCACGAAGTTGGGGGAGACACTAAATGTTTGTTCGCATCGATTCACTCATAATGAACATCACCGATTAATCTAGCAACCGACCGAAAGTCCATTCCTTCGTAAATATCCCTCAATTAAACGAAAAGTTTATTTTTTTACTTCGGAGGCAATAACTTGCAGCGGCCGCAGCAGGAGTAATGATAATAATCACAATCGCAGTGATAATGATCTTAACGCAATTACGATCATACAGAGAATGTCCGTCGCGGTTCCCTGTGATGTCCTTCTTTCTCTGCCGCCATCTGCCGTGGTCCGTGTATCTATAAACGTTCCTACGCCCATCAGCAACGTGTAAATGGCTTCGGGGCTATCTTTGACGAATCGCGTTGCTGGTAATATGGGTACTATTTTTCTAGTTGTGGTATGCAAAGCATCGCCAGATTAGATTTTACCCCCCGGTCCTGCCTCCGTCTTTAGGCGCGTCTTTTTTTTTGGCTCGTTTTTCTTCATTGATGGTCCCCCGTAAGGTTTGGTACGTAAAGATCCAACTTATTCTATTGTTTCATTCTTCCAGACTTCCCTAGGCGATTATGTGTACCTCTCACTTCTGCAGAAATGTCGTTGTGTACCATATAGAAGATCATTCGACTCGTATGACTAGTTAGACGGACCCTCAAGCGTGCTAGAATTTCTTTTAGCTGCTACTATGAGAGACTGTCTCCCAGTAAGTGAGTGGGCGCGATACCTGCAACCGATAATGACATAATAATGCTGTTGATTATAAGAGCGATATGGCTTCTTGCTACTGCTGTTGTTGTTGCCGTTGAAGCGCGTGTGTCCACGGGTGCGCAACTGATCTCTCTCACTTGCCCCTTTTCTTGCCGTTCGGCGATGCCATTGCGGGTTGATTCTTCTCGCCGACGTTGGGAGCGGCGGCGACGATAACGGCTGTGAGTGAATCGCCGCTCCTGTGGCGCCGTCAGTCGGCCGTCTGCGCGCCCCGCGCTTCGTTGTGCTGCCCGTTTTGCGTTCCGTTGTCGTTCTGTTTCTACGTTTTGGTTTTTCGTCGTCATAAACCCTGTTGTGAAAGTCGTGCGCTCGTACGTCTCGTCAACGTTCGTGCTCTATTCGTGGCGTTCAAGCGTTTGTTAATCCGTGATCGTTGTCGTTGTCGTCAGTGTCCGAGTATCGATTCATCAACACCTTCAATATAGTAACACCAGCGTTTCTTCGCCACCTGCGCTATTTGCAGCCAGCTAAAACTCCCACCGCAGCGAAGTAACTCCAATAGTTCACGGGGTATTATTGACAGTGTTTTATCACTAAGGAGTGCAGTAAAGAAAGGAGTAAGCCAGAGGGATTCAGCTACGTTCAGCCTGGAAACGTAATGGTTATTTGCGGAGTTGAAACACGCACGCTGATCAGTGCTTATTCTTCTGCTCCCGTTTTCAGTTGAAGGATACAACTACTGTTACAATCAGTTACGAAGTGAAAAGGAAATATTAAGTGTCACCTGTCCGTGTTTGTGCGTGTGGTCCTTATCGTAGATGTCTTCGTCACCATCATCATAATCATCAACAAATCTGTTCAAACACAGTTGGCGCTACGTTCGTAAATGGGGAGTACTACACGTTGTTGTCCTAGTGGATAATGTCTCTGTGCTGTTCGTATAGACGAGCGTCCTGACCTTTTGTCAGATTGTCCCATTGCCCGTGTGGTCCCGTGTAACGTGCCGACTGCAGCAATCGACCTAGGTCACGCGACCTCAACCGAGTGGA